>NW_009223810.1:0-14233 GCF_000690835.1 Fulmarus glacialis | reverse complement strand
AAGAGTGAATTGTGTGAAAGAAATGAACAATAAGGGCTGTTGAATGGTATGAAGGCACATTGCTTCATATTTTTGGGTAAACATTAAGAAATGTAGGAGAAAGATAAGACGGATGCATCTGAATTGTAACAATCAGATATGCATTAAAAGAATGTTTAGTTCTTCTACCTTCACAAATATTGTTATTTCTATGTCATGCATTTTATTACAATACTACAAGGAAAAAGCTTTTAGCAGGTTGGCTATCTTAGTGTACAGACAATAATAAATTTGAAAACACATGGGAGAAGTGGATTTCCCAGATGGCTTATTTCATCCTTCTCTCTCTTGCTGTAGAGAAATTGCATATTACACTGGAAGTATGTAAGTTAAACTCGTACTTTTTCAGGTTTGGTGGGTATTCATCAGTTACATGCTTAACTTAAGCTTCTTATTCCAATTCCAAGACACCTATCTTAGAGAAGTCAGACCCTTTATAGTTGGCTTTTGCCTACTTTTTTCCAGCAACTTTTTCTACAAACTTCCTAGTTGGTGAAGGAAATTACTCCCCCTCTTGAATCATCCATTTTCTTTCTAATGGCCACACCAGTTTTGGTTTTGGATATGCATTTGAGGCTTTGCAGTGAAGGGTTTCAGAGTAGGGGTGGGGAGTTACCAAAATCAATGCTTAACTTAAAGCAGCTGTGTCAAGTAAGCAAAAGGAGAAAAGCAAAACCTTCAGAGCTGACAATTTGGTAGTGATGAGATAGACACATGGCTAGAAAGGGAAGATATTCCCACATGTTCCTTAGATGTTTTTTAGGGTCCTTCATTTTTGGAACAGTGTTGCTTCAGTGAGAATGTGCATCAGGAGCTCTTGAGAGAAATGTTCATCTGGCTTTTTATTTCACTACTGGTTTTGTCAGAGGTATCACCATGCATTGGGTATTAGAGGGTAGCTCTACCTGGATTGTCTTGCTGTTACTTTTCTCACTATCATTCTGCCAGGTGGAGTGTGGGTGCAAGTGAACCATGTTTTATGTTCTTGTATTACCAGATGATTTATTTTCAAATGAAGACATAGTCAAAATCTTAGTATAATTCAAAGCAGGGTGGTTTGATTTGTGTAAACTAGTAGCTGATGGGATGTTACTTCAGAAAGTGGACTGTATTTGAATGTCATGGTGATAAGTAGTGTTGCTTGCTGCCCCTAGCTCTTGCTGAGAACCAAAATCTTGACTTGCGGATGAGCTGTGATAGAAAGACGGGGTTTGTGCACCAGGAGCTTCCTAAAGTTTGTGTTTGGTTACTTGGCACTGTAAGTATGTCCTCTTTTTTGTATAATTTGAGAATAGGGGAATAGAAAGAGAAATTGCAGGGCTAGGAAAATGCTTAGGGTGTCCAGAAGGTATGCTGTTTAACAAACCCAAAATGTACACAGAGAGAACGCGTGTGCTTTTTCATTTAAAATGTGACAAAATACCAACTTGGCTTGGTAACAAAACTTTTTAGAGTTTTCAAGTGCTTGGATGATGGACAATCCCAAAAGGGAGAAAGACTGTTCAGAACGTCTTAGGGAGGGTAAAGATCGTTGAGAAGGTTAATCAGATAGAAGCGCGCTTGGCATAATCAGCCTCAGCTTTTGTCTGAGGTTTATTAGACTGGTGTGGAGTATTGGCCTTTGAGTTGTTCATAGTAAGTGGACTGTACTAGTGGAAGCCTTTTTTTTTTGCTTTGGCTGGATGATATGGAGGCTTCAGTGGCAGTACTAATTGAAGCGGTTCTTGCACCCAAACTGTGGAGAGCAGGGTGCAAGTGTTGTATGGAATTACTGCAGCAAGCTCAGAAATGATCCTTAATTTTTGAAAAAAAGGAACAAAGCAGTTGTCTGAGGACAGCCAAAGGAGTAACGGGAACCAAGAGCTGGGAATTCCCAGCTCCTTCAAGTTTAATACTGTAAGCCCATGTATCTGTCAAAGTTGTCTTCTTGTAGAACCAGGGCCTTACTGTTCTGACAGCGGAAGAAACTTACAGGACTTTGGGTTTTCCCATGTGTGTTTGTTTTAATGCCAGAAGCTTTTGAATCCCTGTTGAATGGGAGAGAGCTTTAGTGCTCTGACTTTGGAACAGGAGAGAAGAATGCTTTCACTGCAGGCTGATGATAATAGGACCACTGTCTACTGTTTTTATGCTAAGATTCACCACCTCCATAGCATTCAGAGTGCCATTGATGGTCTTAGGACTTGTCTCTGCAGTTGTAGTCTTGCCATGACTTATTTATTTCTAGTGGGTTTTTATGGAGGTCCTTGGGTCTTCATGTGAAAGCCAGGGACGAGATCAAGGCCATGCTTTGTATTTGCGTGAGTGCACAGAGTACAGAATGTGTCGCATGGTAGAATGACAGACAAAGCAGATGGTGAGTGTGTTTCTTAATGTAAAAGTTGAGCCTTTTGATGTTCTTAGGGTTGCTAACCTAAGAGTTGAAATGTCATGGTGCAGGCCCTCCGTTGTGAGATTGACTCAAGTTATGGCTTTTAAAGCATTAAAAGCACAAAATAAGTGGATTTCCTTTTTGATTTTTGAGTCTTGAGCATGCAGTTGTCAAATTTTTCCCATAACTGTGAGGGCTATGGCATTTTTGGAATCTTCACATTGCAAAATGCTCAGAATTGGGATGCCACGTATATGATGAGATTGAGAAGGATGTGGTCAGAGCTGGCAATACTCTTGTCATCACTGGTTTCTTGTCTGATAAAGTGACTGAAGAGGAGTGAAATTCATTTTATTTGGGAGTTTCTTTACACTTCCAGAAGAAAGGATGCATCTCTGAACAGGCAGAAGTAAACATGCTTTATAAGCAGTCATGTGAAACAGGCGTAGAAATAGTTTTGGTATTGCATCACAAATTAAATGCTAATACTTGAGTCAGTAGCAGTTGAGCAGTGAGCCACAATAAAAATGTAAAAACAAAGTCTGTGTGGATATGATCTAAGAGGATGCTAATTTGCGTGTTAATTAGGTTTGCAAAAGTTTCTTTTTCACAGTTCTGAGCGGTGAGGATAAGGTAGTGAAGAATATTTAATTTAGGTTTTGAGTGGGTCATGAAGTAACCAGGGAGAATCTCTTCAAGCTTTTCATTATTAGAGAGTGTAAAGGTACAGTAGCAACACTCTTTACTTTGACTGTAGTAACTTTGGGAGTCAGAAATATTTTGCTTTCAGTTTCTTACCAGGAACATAACCATGTTCCTAGCAGTGTTGGATCGGGGGGCGAGGGGGGAAGGCTTCCTTGCTCTCTGTTTGAAATCCCTTGCAATTTCACTGATGATGTCCCTGTACTTAGGGAGACAGGAATCTGGATATGCTATATTAGTAGCTGGATTTTTTTTTTTCCTTGCTTACTTGTACAGTTTCTTGGTGTGAATTGGAATAACCTACTGATCATTTAAACCACCTAAAGCTATAACCTATTTTTATTTCAGTAAAGCACCTATTTGTGTGTGTGTTTGTGTGTGTATATATATATATATGCTTCAAATACACGTGATGATCTGAATGTTTGGCTTTTGGTTTGTTTGTGGTTTTCTGTTTTTTCTTTTTTTAATAAATGGAAGCAGAAGAGGGGTGTGTGTGTATTGCAAATAATGTACGTGGAAAAATGTTTTTCATCTAGCTATAAGTGTTTAAATTGTGATCTTTCCTTATAAAAGGAGATCAATATAGTTGATGTTTCTCTGAAGTACCTCAGGTGCAGTAGCGAATATACCAAGATGAAGGTTTAGCTTCCTCTGGCGCAGGGAGAATAAATTTGAAAGATGAAAACTCTCCTCCTCTTTCCTGCCCATCTTCTTTTCCATCATCCTTTGAGGAATGAAGTTGAACTTGCAGCCTAGGTAAGGATGAACATTTCAAATGAAAATGTAATAGCACAACACAGGAGAATAAGCTTATCTAAATCGTTTAAAAAAAAAAAAATAAAGGGATACCATCGTTAGTAGGTGTTCATGTGTGGAGCTCAGTTCAGGTCTGTCTTGCGTTAAGCTGAGGGTTGTGCTGGTGAAATGGAGATCCTTAGAAGACCTGCTTGTTGTCTGCTTTCTGTAGTACTCCTCTCAATGCTGCCTTTGAGTAGGAAAATGAAGCACTTCAAACACAGGTCATGGTCAACTGAAATACATTTCTTGATTTTGGTTAATTTCCCGGTAGCTCCACATTAAGTTACCAGAGAAGTTAACCAGCCTGTGAATCCATATGATGGAGGGCCAAATGTTCTGTGTCCAGAAACCAATAGTCTCTTTTGCTCTCTGTCGTTTATAAGAGGGTGAAGGTTACTTCTAGGAGCTTTCTTGAAGTACGGTGTCTTTATAACTATTTCTGTGAATAGTTGTATGAAGTTACACAGGATTCAGCTACGGTTTGAGACTGTTCTGGGGTTTGAATAGTTGTATGAAGTTACACAGGATTCCGCTACGGTTTGAGACTGTTCTGGGGTGTGTGTGTGTGTGGAGAGAGAGGGAGGGAGGGATGGATGTCAGGTTCATTTACTTTCACAGCCTGCCTCTGCAAACTTACCCTTAAAAATGTGCTTAAAGAGGCATAGTGAACTTCTTGCCACTTCCAAAAATGCATTTTAAAATTATTTTATGTCTTGGGCCTTGTCCAAAATGCCCAACAAAACCAGATGTTTTTAGCAGTCCTATTTGTCAAGTATTCTAAAATTCATTTCTTTGATGCTCTGAGAAAGGCTTTCTGGTATCTATGGGTATGAGAACCATGTTGAAGGGTTTATTTTGGCGTTAATGATGGGGCCAGACTTGGGTTCAACAACTAACCACTGTTGTCTTTGAATACTGATTTTTATTATGTGTTGGGAGGAAGGACTCGTCTTAAAATTTAAGTTCACCTAAGACAGTTTGAATGCATCAGAGAAATTTTGGTTGGAAGGGACATCTAGTCCTGCTTGGAGCAGGACATTTGCTAGGGTGTTTTAGTTGGAAGCATGGGGTTTGGAGGCCTGACTTGTTACAGGAAGAGATAAGAGGTGGTGGGTGTTGGATGACGTTTTGATGTGCTTTAAGCAGCAAATGAAGACATGCGAATCTTTCAGGTGCACTGTGAAGCACTATGGCAGTTAGGCAGAAGGTGATTTTTTAAATTTTTTTTTTTTTATGTGATACTGAAGATAGTAAGATCATTTGTTATTTGATGGGATATGGAAGTACTGAATAGTTTACTGTAACTGTTTTTCACCATTGGGCTTATAACTAGTCTATTCCTTAGACTTCTGCTGCATTTGCTCTTGGAGCGGTGGGCAGCAGCAACAGGTGTCAGCGGCCGTGAGGTCCTGGCAGTGACTAATGTAAACCTCATTGGAAAGTTAGCACAGCATGTGGAAGGCTCTTACCTCTGCCGAGGAGAAAGCGGGCTGTTTTTGTGAATTTAAACAAATTAATTATAAACAATAAGTGTCCTTTCACCCTTTTACTTTGCTCAGGGTGTATGTTCAAGGAAATGAGCCTGTAGTTAATCGGGGGGGAAAGGGGCAGGAGCTCTATCAGGAACACCCTGACTTGACTGAAAGTTTAGTATTAACTTGGAACACAGAAAGAACATTGGTCAGAAGTCATACTTTCTTGTAAAACATTAAATAACGTTTGGAAAAAAGTCTCTGAATAACCCAGGTTTTTAGAAGAACTGCATTGGTTGGGATTAAAGGATGGTCTTGATACTTAAAGGAAAAAAAAAATCCTGGTGGGTGCACAGTGTTGTGTTTTCTTGTTAACGTATGAAAACTCTCCTTGAGTGGTTTTCGATATAACTGTTTCAGGAAGATAGCTTTGTCTACATGAATGGAAAATGGAGGCCTGATGAAGACTTTCATTATTTGTCTGTTATTTTCTCATTAATACAAGTATTGCATCCAAATAATGGTGTCAGTCAGCAGTTACCACGTATCCCCCCTGTGTGTTCATCCAGGTGGATGAATTATTGGCTTCTGTTAATATATTGGTTGTATTAGCTGGTGTACCTTTAATGTGATTAAAGCGAAGTTGCTGAGCTGAAGGTATCTGTTTAATGATGCTGAGCAGCACATGCCAGCTTTGGTAATGAATGAGTATATTCATGTGAGGAGACCATGTTTATCTCAAAATGATCAATTTAATAATGTGGGTGAGATAGCAAATGTAAATGTCTTTGAGGAAGATGTCTGGAAAATCTGAACTAATATAGCTTGTCTAAACAACATTATCGTGGTCACTTACAATTCAGTCTCAAAATGGTAGAAATTTCATTATTCTACCCAATAGGCGAGGGCTTGGAGCAGGTTGGTGTTTTTTGATTTTTTGTTTGTTTGTGTGTTTTTTAGTTTTTTGTGGGTTTTTTTGTTGTTGTTTTGGTGTGTGTTTTTTTTTATGGTGGTGTGTTTTGTTTTGTTGTTGTTGTTGGGTGTTTTTTTTCCCCAATAGTTTAAGTATGTCAGATGGTTTCAGAATATGAGGTCCTCCCAGTACTAAAACAGTTTGTTTCCTTTTGGTTTCCACTATGCTGGTTGTGTTGTCAACAGGGCAGTGAAATGGAGGTGGAGATAAAGCAGTGCCATTTGTGCCATGGTAGTTCTTGGAAGACCATTTCTCTTCTGAGCTTTCTAGAGAAACTAGCCTAGTGGATCTGCAAACCTAAGAAAACTGTGTTGCAGTTTGTTTAGGGTTTTTTTGTTTGTGGTTTTTTTGTTGTTGTTGTTTTTGGTTTTTTTTGCAATACCCATTTTCTCATGCTCTTTCAGTTTAGGAAATAGCAGTAGTCAGTCTCACTGGGATGTAGACAGAGCTTTTGTCCCTACTCTTTAATTGGAGGAAAAAGTTTGGGGATTTGGGGACGGAATATTTGTTTTCCACCTCTGACACTGTTTGCTCTTCAGTCACCCTGAGTTTTTATTCCTACTCTTTGTTTCCTTCCTTCCTTCATCTCGCTGGTTAGTGATGCCATGCCCCCTTGTTACCAGTCCCTTTTGGGTACCTCTTGCTGGATGGTAGACTAATTGTTCTTCCTTTGGGTGTCACCACGGCTTGATAGAGGAGGGGGTGCTGTCTGAATGTACACTCTACGTTATCAACATCATTATAAGTTTTTCAGCCGCTTCCAAGCAGTATGCTGACAAGTCTGGACAGGCAAATGGAAGGAATGTGTCAGCTTGCTACAAGTAAGAGAACCCAGGTTAGTGACCCATCTCTGTTTCACAGTTAGTGTTTGTCTTGCAGTGTCTGGTCCTGTAAATCTGGCATATGTGCTACTGTTGCTCCTGGGAGTGTTTTCAATGAAACAAATACATTATTTTGCTTTCCTTTTTTGGTTTGTTTTGATATTCTGCTCTTGCAAAAAGCTCCGCTCGTGAGAGGGAGCAAGGGAGAGCGTGTGTGTGTGCTGGTTTGCCAGAACATTCATTTATCCCTTTGGGGTTTTTTGGGGGTCTTGTTTGTGTGTCATAATCTCAATTGCATGTCCTTCCTGATCTGCCCTTGAAAGAAAATTCTTCTTTCAGAACTGTTTTGTGGACTTTCTACAGGTCCATTGCTGGTACGGTCTGCTGGGCTTCAGTTTTAAAACAAATGCTTTGGATTTATGCCAAAATATTGCTATGGCAGTTAGGCAGAAGGTGATTTTTTAAATTTTCCGGGTTTTTTTGTTTGTGGTTTGGGGAGAAACCACAGATAGCAGCATGGGGCTGATACACTCAGACCCTTCTCAAAACTCAGCCAAAATATTGCTTGGAAAAAGATTGCTGCAGAGAATTCCTCCAGTGTCCTCCTGGAAATCCTTCAGAGGAGGGGAGAAACCACAGATAGCAGCATGGGGCTGATACACTCAGACCCTTCTCAAAACTCACCCCTTCTCCCTGCCTGTTTTTTTTTTTTGTCTGTTTGGTTTTTTTTTTTTTAAAAAATACGGAGATCTTGTTAATTATCACTAAAAATCAAAGGGAGAATACACTGAACACTAAATATATGTGTGTATTTTTTTTTTTCCTTAATTGCTTCTGATAATTTCAGTTCATCTAAATGCAGGGTATCATTGACATTCCAAATATTATTGCTTTTTTTAGACTTAAATCTTTTGTTGTTATTTTTCTTTCAGTGTATACATGCACAGATAATTTGGGATCAGCATAATTGTTTCTGATTCAGAGAATCTGGATTGACTCCCTTTTGTCCATAGGATTAGTGATCAGTGAATTAAAGAACTTCCGTTTTATACAAGATACGTAAATTCTAATTTTGTTTCTTTGTGTTAGTTTCTTAAATCATCTTGACTGGGATGATGTAAGGATGAAAGTTTTATGTTTGTTTCTTTTTCTGGGCAGGGGAGTAGTTTTTGAGACTTGACAAGTTTAGGAAATGGTATGTTCATGTTTGTGTTCTTTTTAGACTAAAACACAGTAAGCTTTGGGATTTCCTAGAGTATGCTACTGACAAAGCAGGCAAAAGCCTTTGAATGGTTTAAAGGGAAAAACAAATGACAGTTGTTTTCATTGCTTTATGCGATTGCTGCTTTAATTTTTTTGACCTCTTCCCAAACGAAGCTTTAGGGTTACAAAGCAGGAATAATCAGATTTGAACATGTGCGTTTGAACTTCTAGTGGTTTAAGTAAATAGGTTTTCAGGACTTGTGTGTGCACAAATCTGTAGTCTGTCTTCCATTTTGCATCTCCTTCATGTCTTCTGGATGTATCTCCTTTTTTTTCTCCTGCATCCAGAACTTGCCCGCTCAATTTTGTCATTTTTTTTCCACATCACTGATAATTACTTTGCTTATCATTATTCTGCCTTTTTTTTTTCCCTTTTTCTCTTTCCTTCTAGTTTGTTCCTTTCTCTCTTCCCCCTTTGAAGAAAGATATTTTTAGTTTAATTGGGAACATTTTTCGGGACCCAGAATGAGTCTCAATTATATTTGCAAAGCCTGAAGACAAATTACCTGGATGTAAAAAGCCTAGTGGCTTAGGAGGGGTTTTTCAGTGAGTCTAACTTAGTTGTCTGTCCATTCTTCATTGGAAAAAAAGGTCGTTACAGACTTTAAGTATTTGATAGCAGATAACGGGTGATTGAGTTAAAAGAAACTGCTCATCAACTGAGCCACACAGAGGGTGGAGTTCACCTCTCCTAAGTGTGTGGACCCAGCTGTCCAAAATCAAGATAGATGTGTAGGATGCCCTTATAGCCTTGGGAGGAAATAATTGCCTTTCGCAAGTACTTGATTCCCATTACCTTAGATGCTGGTTTGAAGATCATGCTTCCAGAGAGCTGTTTAAGCGGAAATCACCAACTATAGAGCAACCCTAGACACCTAAAAAGTGAGTTATTTGAGTTGATTGTCTTTTAGATGTGTAAATTTGCTAATAAGACACATTTTTATGTAAACCATTTCCCTGTGCTTTAGAAAGTGGGTAGCACAGTTAGTAGCATTGGAAGCTTAGCTGTGAGTTTTCTGACTTGCTTAGTTTTTAGCATTTAGGTATCTGTCTCATAAGTAAATTTGTGAACAGTGCCAGATTTTGCATGTTGGAGTCCTGGAGCACTTCATGATTGTGGCTTTCCTCCTCCTCCTTCATTAGCACCAAAACCAAAAAGAATGGGGGGGGATGTGGGGGGGATTGTCAGATGATCTTGTCTTCTCCACAAGGGTGTCACACTCTGGATCCACAATAGCTGTTCAGTTGCACTTGGATTAGTGTACAGTAGCGTCTTAAGAGTGAGCTGGAGTTGCTTTACTCTTTGAACAGGTAAAATGGCTCCCCTGACTCCTGCCTGAGTCCTGAATGTGAGAATTGTTCACAGCATTTGCCAGAGAGACAGGAGGGGAGTGAGGGGACTGCTGATGAAGTTGGTGTAAGGGGCACTTGGTCCAGAGCAGGTAATTAATCAAAATTCTAAGTTATTGCAGAAGCATTAGGAAGGATAAGTGGCTTATTTAATTCAGAGCTGAGACATTACGGATAAAGCTATGCTGCTTTGTAGCATATTCACAATAAGGGGCTTTAAGGATTGGATTATTGCCATCTGCAGCAATCCCTGGTATGAAGAAAAAAAAAAAAAGTGGAGTTTGAAATGTGCTGCTCTCCTGTTATGGTGGTTGCTAGTGAAATGCTGCTGTGACCTGGCCACTGCTTCTGAAATTGTAACTGGTCAAGGCAGTCTGCTGCAGGTGTAGTGACAGCAAGAGGCTAGTATGGCAGCACAGCATCTGTATAATTTTCCTGAGGCAAGTTCAGGGCTGGTGAGTTAAGCAGAGAAGAGTGGGCCTTTCTGTAATTACTGGTCCCTGAATATATTGGATATACAGAATCAACATGTGTTGTGGCCAGCATATTCTTTTGTGCAGGCTTTCAGGTTAGCAGCCCAGCTAACCATCTGTCTATTTAGCCAGGAGCTGACTGGCTGGAGTGGTGGCTTATGTCACCCTTTCTTCTTAAATAGATCTGTGCTTTCACTGCAATACAGATCCTGGTATTTCTGCTTCTCTTCAAGGGGAGCTGCTGATTCCTGCAGTTGTTGCTGGAAGTGGTCCGTGCTGAGCACAGGGGGTAATGCTTGGAGTTGTAGGGGTGACCGTTTGAGTGAACGTTTGTTCTGTCTTTGCACAATCGGTGAATTTTGCAATATTCTGGACACTAGCTAGAAAATAACAAGAGGGCATAAAATGGCCAAGATGGCCATCTTAGTGTCACTGTTGTGGTTTTTTATTTTTTCTGAAGTGCCATGGGGCCTCTGAGTTTTATCTGGATGGCTTTCAGGGTTTGGCAGCAATGACATGTGCTTCCACATCCAAAGAAATTCAGGAATATTGCTGCATCACGTCTTTGCTGACTCTGCAATGCAGCAGCATTGGGCTGTGAGCCGAAATCACAGTGGGAAGATATAAACCTCCTGACCTCGAGGTAAGAAGAACCAAATGGACAAGACTTAAGCAGAAAAGAGATAATCACAGAGAAATGCAAATTTTAGATGAGGAGATAAAAGTTTTGTTCTTTTGGTCCAAGTCCTTAACGAGAGGGCTATCATTAGGCTAGAATTATCTTTATGGATCCAGTGCTGGCAAGCTAAAATTCAGCTGCCTCTTAATCAGCATGCAGTATCTTCGCGGTCTTTCACGCTTGAGTCAAACCTCACTTTCAGTCTTTGTGCACTGCCACGGAGTACAGGTCTGCACAATACATTACCACTCAGGAAAACCTCTTTCCTGCTCATTCTTCAGTGGTGTGTTGTTCCTCGTAGGTTCTTCATTTGTCTTACGAATATTTGGCCAGTTCTGCTGTAAGTATCTGCAGAATATCCAATTATAGAATTAGAATTGTGTTAGCGTTTGGGATTTTTCGGTAGTTTATGGTTCTGGTTCAAATGTCGTGATAGCCACAGAATTCACAAAGTTGTGCAGCAACAGGAGAGGTCACGTTTCATGCAACTTAGCCTTAGAGACAACTTTCTCTAATGCGAACGTGTCTTCTGAGAGCAGGGCTGGAAAAGCCAGGTGGTAAATTCTTGTGGCTTGGCACTGGCATTAGGACGTGTTGCTTTTAGGGGAAATAAGATGTTTTTAGTAAGGGTTAACATAGAATTTAATGTTTTATGTTCCAGTAAGCTAAAAAGTAATGTTTGAAACTACAGAGGGCCTTCTTTTTAGCAGGATTTGACACGTGGTATTTCATTTATTAGCTGCTGTGTGCTAAAAGGACTTTTTTGTTGCTTATTTGTTTTCCTAATGAGGAGAAGGGCGGACATTGTATAACTTCTCAGACAGCAGTGATTATGCAACTGATCCTGTTATTGTGGAGCCGAAGTCCTTCGTAGTCCCTGAGCACCAGCTGCTTGTGTTCTGGTTGCTGCGTTTTTTTCCCTTTTCTTTCTTCCCCCCTGCCCTGCTGCTTAGTTTGCGAACAAGTTATTTTCTTTCCTGTGTTGCTGTTTTTCTTCTCTCTCCAATGCCAGTGAGACAGTGGCTCATTTGGGTTTATTCTTCAATTCAGTATGCTGCAAAATCAAACTGCCCTTGTATATCATGCGAAGTATGAAATGTATAGAGAAATGAATTTTTTCTTGAGAAGTAGAATTGCTTGATACTTTATGGGTATATAAGAAAAGGCATTTGCGTGGATCTAAATGAAATGTTATTGCAAATGGCCTTTGTTGAAGCTAAGGTCAAAAGTTACGAGTTCATGTTCTCATGATATTAGAAGCATGTAAAAAGCTGTCTGTTTTCTTTTCTTTTTTTTTTTTCTTCCTTCAAAGTGTGGGCCTGAGAGAAATTTTAATTCTCTTCCCCCCCCCATTCCCCCTTCCCCAGGATCACCAAATAAAATATAGTACTCCTATGTATGAGATGAGGTAGTTGTAAATTCATGCTTTTACAGCCAAGTGAGCTCACTGCAGTGTAATAAAGGCAGTCGATATATTGTAAAAATGCTGTACATCTTGCCCTATTCACACTTTATTTTCAATTCACAGTTTTATGTCATGCTGCTTCCGTTTCAGGTTACATGGCTTTGCGTGAGCTTAAGTGACTGTAGACAGGCTGTTTTGATCTGTGATAAACATGAAACCTGCCTGTACAAGGGTGATGGAACAAGAGATGGTAGACTTTTAGACTGTAACGCTGTTCTCTGCTCATAGATGAACTGAGTATACCACATAGAAGTCCCAATAGAGGAAAAATAATAGTTGATCTGTGATACCACACTATTTGCTACACTGCTTGTGTTTCCACGTCAAATGTGATCTGTATCAGTCATAAATAGGCTCTCGTGCTTAATGTCCTATACCAGGAAATAAATTAGGGGTAAGGGTTTAAGGCATTATTTAGTTTGTAAGTCTTACGCTAAACAAGTTATAGGGAATGCAAAGGATGCATTTTCTTGCTCATGGTGTCTGTACTGTGGATCAGGTGTTTGGGGAGATGGCAAGTTGTCTTAGGATTTGTAAAAGTGCTGTCATTTGTAAGAAATTGTGGTCCTTTTGGCCTGAGCTATTTTTGTTGGAATTTCTTTTCCTTCAGTGACAATATGCCTCAGTCTGCTTTAGACAGACCAGGCATACAGAAGACGTTCTCTTTTGCAACCGAAAGACTGGATGCCTAATGTGTATACATCAATCCTGTCTACTCATACCTCTACCCCCCAAATTTCTCATGGCAGGAATGTTGAGTTCTGGCTTAGAAGATACTGTTTCTCAAGTATAGCCTTGCCCAGCTATGCATGTTCAATCCGTTTTTGATAGCCATGTTTGTCACTGAGTTATTTGATTATTTCCATTGTTGTTGAATACTCTGCTAGAGTTCATACCTCAGCCCCGCAGTTCTGGCACTACGAATGCAGTTGTACTTTATCAGAGCTCCTAATACCGGGGAAGCCCAGAAAGTAATGATGAGTAGGGAAGGATTGCAAAGATTTTTCTGGAAAAATACCCCCAAACCAACAAAACAGCTAGGTATCATGGCTAGCTCTTTGTCACCGTGGTGGTGTGGATGCCTTGGTCTAATGTAGAGTTCCCAAAAGGAATGCTTATGTAAGGGCCGTAACTTCAATGAGAATTTTGAAATTGCTCTTCAGACCTTCTCGGCTGAGGTGATCAGTGGTCCTTAATCCTAGAGGAGTTCTCAGTGACCTCAGAACTTCTCCAAGCCAGATTTCTGTGGCTTTTGGGAACTGTCATCTCTGGCCATGAAATGGATGTAGTGTGGGTTTTTTTGTTTGTTTTGTTTTGTTTCATTGTTTTGTTTTTTAAATAAAGTAATGGAAGGAATTTGGAAATCAGTCTGTAACTTACTAACTTACTAGCTAACCACTAAGGTCCGGTATGGATTAGTAACTTAAAAGGCTTTTTTTCTTACTACTGGTTTCCAAAATAGTCAGCAGTTGATCCAGAAATCTTAGAATTTCAATAATTTAGGACGAAGATGTTTCTTTGCTGCTTCAGAGAAAATATTCCCCACCCCCCAACCCCCCACCCCTTTTAAAATTTGGTGGTTTCTCTTCCAAGTTGCAGTTGCCTCAATTGCCCCTTTTCTTTTTGAGCCTTAGTGCACTGTTGAGTTCGGTTATTGGAGAGTTTATTTTCTGTGGAAGGCAATGGAAAATTATAATTCTACATCTGCTTCTAACAAGTTGCAAGTAAGGGTTGGTACCAATTTATAATGGTGTTAGGAACACACTGTAAATGAACATCATCTCAAGTTCAGTAATATTCTTGAAGAATTTCTTGATCAGTTGT
>NW_009223809.1:0-3848 GCF_000690835.1 Fulmarus glacialis | reverse complement strand
AAGTAATTCTTTGCACCAACATACATCATCAGCCTTGTGTTAATGGACTTTCAATGTTACTACAGAAACTGTGTCTAAGGAGAACATCTGACAAGTACCACAACATTATCTCAACCCTCACCCATTTCTCCTAGAGTCCCACCTGGTGGAATGTTTTTTTGGTTTTGTTTTTCAGGACTTTTTTTTTTTGCCAAACCTTCTTCACAAATTCTTTCTGCTTTTTGATCCTGCTTACACTTTTTGGAGACAGCCTCTGTCAAGAAAGGGAGTGTTTTTCAGGAAAATCCCCTGTGAAATTGGAAAGAAAAAAAAAAAAACCACAACAGTTCAGAAATGCATCTTTGTGACAACTGAAGGAAGAGATGACATGCAGATCTGTTCAAATCTGTGATAAGATCATCTGTGATAAAGCAGCAACTTTGATTTCTTGTACACATTTTCTTTAAGATTTTGGGCAGTTTCCAACACTGAGTCTTGGCTTGCACAAACACCTCTACATGGATTGTCTCATCAAATTAGAATGACTTGGTTCCTTGAATTATACCAATCCCTTTGTTACTTACAGTTAAAGGCAGAATCTGTTTGGAACGCTGAAGGATCGTCCTAGTTTCTACTCCTTTTTGCACAAACTCATGAAACAGAGAAGCAGTTTGCAGTTTACATTGGGGCATGCAGAAGAGTGGAAAAGCGTTCTACAGTTGTCTCCTGCAATCTGTAGTGTTGCAATTTGAACTGAGATGTTGTGCTGTTACAAATTACTTGAGCTGTAAGAGAATGGATGAACAGCGGCACAGGAAGTGCTTTCTACTATCCAGTGCACTGTATCCTTGGCAGTCATCACTTTCCCCTTAGGACAGAAGGAAAACTTGCCAACCTTTCTTAGAAGTCCGCTCTAAGGTGACATTACTGTAATATTTCTTTTCTGGGCCTGGTTCTTTCACCTTCCTTTCCTGGTGAAACTTTACAGATGCGTCTGCAGATTCTTCTCCACCTGGTAGCTCATGCTTAAAACTGGGAAGAAGGCAGCACCACTTTGACGAAAAGGCATCGCTTTCCCGTTGCAGCTTGCACTAACCATTTGGTTAGAGAGATATTTTAGAGCTTCCATGCAGGCCACTATTTTCCAGGCTGACTATACCACATCCAGGGGGATCGTGTTAGGCAGCTGAATGATACAATGAAAAACTGCAGTGCCTGGAAGAGCAGAAGAGTCTTAATCAGTCTGTGCCAGTGATTCACTATCCTTCTTCTCAGAAAGATTGTTCTAAAGTCAGTCCTGCTGGCTGCCATTTGAGATCGTCTCTTATCTCTTCCTCACAGTGTTCATGAAGAACAATGAAGTCTGTTTTGCTCCAATTTGGCAAGGTCTGGTCTTGCCCTTCAGCTCACTTGCAGAACTTCTCCAGTCAATGTGAGGCCATCTGTAGAGAATCAAACCTATCTCCTAAATCAGCAAGGTCCTTAGGAGTCTCAGCCCAAGGACAGAGCTCTGCAGAACCCCCTAGGCATGCGCTTCCATTTCAGGAAAAATCATCTCTCCTCCTTCTTAGCCATGGCATGGAAATGTCAGAAATGCAGGACCTGTATGCATCTGATCTCTGAGTCACTTCTAAGAGACAATTTTCCTGTGTAGTACAGCACACTGGAAATATTAGAAGCTTCCATCCACTATTTATTTATGCATTCATTTATTTATTATTTATTGCAATCTTAACTAAACAAAAAAGAGTGAACAAGTGAATCTTCATGGAAAATGTTGCCTAAATTCCTTTCTATGCTAAATGAGGGCCAAGAACGTAAAGCACCGTCAAGTATTGTTTCCCAGAATACACTTAATATTCCCAAACAAGTAAGACTTTGATGGACAGTTAAGCAGGAAGTGCTCATCTGAAATCTTTGTTCCTGAGGAAATTCAGCAATAGACAAGCCATGGCAAGATCGTGCTACCAAGCAAGAGCTGAGAACCTGCTACCTTTGTTAACTAAGAGATACAGTAGTAAATATATTAACTTTGGAAGCACAATGACACCACCAGAAGCCATCCGAAAGACTTCATCTTCTGTGCTGCATATGAAAGAGTTCTCCATTTTTGGTGGAAAATGAACCAAAGTTTTATGACAGAATTGCAAGGAAATTATCTTGCTGTCCAGAAAGGCGACAAACCTTTCTACTATGTAAAGTAGGAGCTGTCTTTCAGAAAACCTCTTAACCAAGTGTGCTTTCATTAACATGAATGGCTTTGCCATTAATGGCTTTGCCACCAACATGTCACTAGCTCCTATAAAATTGTCCCACAGTGGATAGGAAAAAGATGTAATTCCTTAATTAAGTATTTGTATAAAAATAAATGGATTCTATGGTGTAAGTAACTTTTAGTTTCAAAAGCAGGGCTGGAAATATTAATCCAAACTTACTCAGGATCTGATGCTCTTTGACTATATGTACTGAACTGAAGTTTTAGAAAATTTCTGTGAAGAGCGGAAAGCACATATTCAGAATGCAATGGATCTTTATGTAGAAACTTTGTTGGAGAAGTTTTCTAATCATAGAGGTATCTCAGTGGATATTATTATGTGTAATAAGGTGATTGCATGGTTGCTGTCACGTAGCTTCCTCCTTTCAGGAGGCCTTGAAACAAGTCAGGAACATCAGGGGACAGGGCTGAGCACAGGCTTACCTATGACGCAGCTCAGGCAAGTGTGTGCGTGTGTGGCAGGGAGATGTCCAGGCCTGAGCTTATTTGGAGCTGGTAGACCTATGGACAGAGGATGCATGGGTGGAGAACCCAGATGACACTGATGAGGACCTCCTGCAGCAGGTGGCTGAGCTGCAGGAGGCTGTGAGAAGGCTGTGTAACATCAGGGAGGCAGAGAAGGAGTTAGAGAGCTGGTTACAAGCACAGTCTGCAGTGGACCCGCAGCCCACGGCCAAGCAGCCAAAAACTCCCCCACCGGCACATGCAGAAGGGAGGGGGGCCAATAATGCAGAAGAATGGACGGTTGCAACAGCAAGGACCAGCAGGAGGAAGAGACTTCCCCCAAAGCCTGAGGTGCCCTTGCAGAACCGCTTCACTGCTCTGCAGGCTGTAGAGGAAAGCCCTGTCACACCAGGAGAGACGCTGGAGCTGAGTAAGGCAGCCCAATCTGCCCCCCCGTATAACAACCAGCGCAGCTAAGAACAGGCGACGGGTGATAGTAGTAGGCAACTCTCTTCTGAGAGGCACGGAGACACCCATTTGCCAACTGGATACACTCTCTAGAGAGGTGTGCTGCTTACTGGGGGCTCGTATCAGGGATGTCACCCAGAGGCTACCAAGCTTCGTACAGTCCACTGACTATTATCCACTGCTGCTGTTCCATGTGGGCATCAGAGATACAGCCAGGAGCAGTCTGAGGACTATTAAGAAGGATTACAGAGCCCTGGGAGTGGCGGTAAGGGACTCTGGAGCACAGGTAGTTTTTCATCAATCCTCCCGGTCAAAGGAAAGGGGTCTGAAAGGGCCAGTCGAACCTGGCGAGTCAACAAATGGTTACAGGACTAGTGCCACAGCTAGGGGGTTGGCTACTTAGGCCATGGGACTCACTTTTGAGAAACTTACTGGGGGCTGATGGGGTCCATCTGTCAGAGAAGGGGAAAAGCATCTGCAGTCATAGGCTTGCCAAGCCTTTGAGAATCCTGGACTAATCTGCCAGAGAAGGGGAAGAGCATCTTTGGTCATAGGCTTGCCAAGCTGGTGAAGAGGGCTTTAAACTGAAGTTGCTAGTGGTGGGGAACCTCAATCCATCCCATTCCTACTAGTCTGATGCCAGTGACAGCAAGAGATGCCCAGAGCCTGCAGAAGGATCACA
>NW_009223808.1:0-10200 GCF_000690835.1 Fulmarus glacialis | reverse complement strand
GGGCGGTAAGGCAGCGGAGGTCAGCGGATGCAAGTGGTGCACACCCAGCAGCGGTAGCAAAAATGGCACCATCGATTTTATCTAGCAACATTCACTCTGAAAAAAAAAAGAATAAAAAAATCAAGCGCTTGAAAAAACTCCTCATTAATGTTTCTTCCGAGAAACCAAAATGTTCCTTTTAAGTGTTGGAAAAACTGAAAGGGGTTTTTTCCACATACGGTACTTTCCCACTTCAGGCAAGTGAGTTGGCACATGACCCGCTTGGGTGTGGAAACCCATCTCCAACAAAAAAAGCCCTGGACATTTGCAAATGTCATTCTTTGGAAATACTATTCCCCTCCTGTACCACAGAAAGTTTCCACCTGCAAGAGCTTCCAGTCATTGAACAAGTTATTCAGTTGCAGACATCAACCATGAGAATTTTTCAAGTGCACAAGGAAGTACCAAGTTTGTTTGCACATAGTGGGAATTATTCTACTCATCTGCACAAGAACAACTGGGAAGGAGTCCAGGGATCAATTAACCGTCATCACTCATGTTAATCTCTGGGCAGTACAGGTTTGTCCTGAAGAGTCCTTCCCCTTTCAAGAGTCCAAAACGTTTTAGAGACAAGCGAAATACGACTGAAACTGGAGACATCAGCAGTGGCTTTTGTGAAAGCCAGGCCTGAATTTCTTTCCCTGGTGTCACAGCTCTTCAGAGAGAAGCACGCATTTTCGAGTATTCGTTAATAGCACAGAAACTACATGGAGATGACCTTCTGCAAAAAAAACCCAGTAGGTTAGAGAAGGGAATATGTGTCTATATGTTTGTATAGATAAATTGCAAATGAGAAATCGGCTGCACCTGCTGCAGTCAGGTGCTGGCTGGAGCTGGAAGGCCATGGGCTTCCCTGGCAGTTGGGCCTTCCCCACCCTCCACCTCAGCTACCTTGTGGTCCCTCCCAGGCGCTGCCCCAGCCCCACAGCGAGCAGTGACCTTCCCGAGCCCGCAGGAGCTCAGATAGGTGCTCCCCACAGAAGCATTCATCTGCTGGTCACTGACAGCCCCCAAACCCTGAAATTAGCTTATTATTATTTCAGGTTATAGTCTGAAATGGTTTTTCCTCAACTGGTTATCAAGATAAATCCTGGTTAACAGCCTCTTGAGAGGTCTAAGATTGTGCCTAAACCAACTGGCACACTAACCTGTTTCAGGAATAGCGTATTAGTAAAGTTGTCTTTTGCCTGCGTTTGTTTGCATTTTAGTGATTTTTTTCTTCCCCCTAATTAAAATAAAACAGAACATGTCATTTGAAATAATACCCTGATCTTTGCTAGAGTGCCTACATGCTAGAGAAGTAAGAATAATCCCAGAAATTGCTAAATTACTGTACTGCTAATGAGACATTAAAACCTCCCTTGATCTGCCAGGTCAGCTAAGTTTGTTATCTTCATTTAGTTGTCACCCTCCCAACTGATGGTTTTGGTTTTATCATCACAGGAAGGTGACAGAAGGGAAGGGAAAAAGAGAAGTGAGTGGAGCTCGCTATGAAAAATAGTGTGTTCAGCTGAAGCCAACGACATTTTTAAGAAAATTGGGGAGGGTAGTATTGTGGTGTCCGCTCTAGGCCTAGTCTGGGAATTAAATAAGGAATTGAATAATCCAGGGAATTAAATAGGAGTGAACTCTTGGGAATTTATACCATGCTAGTAGAATACAGATTTTAGGAGAAAGCCACAGGAATAGGGAGAGAGAGAGGGAATAAAATATGATGTATTTTTGCACTGGTTATGTTGCCTGAGTGATACTGTTGTTCCCCAACAAGCAATTTACAAAAAAATGCAGTAGATCCAACCAGCTTTTATAAACTGTTTTAATATGAGACATTACTTAAAGCTATTAAAGAAGTTTAAATTCCTGACATTCAAGACTGGATACACAAGCTACCTGAAAATGGCAAAATACAACTGATTTCTAGGAAAGTATCTAGAGTGCTCAGATAAAAATGGTAATAGACTGAGGTGAATAATCTGTTGGACTAGATGGAGGTTGCTCATGGAGAAGGCAAATGTGACCTACAATTTATGTGCGTATTGCTATTAGAGCTAATGGAGACCTGCTAAAGTTGTTCTACAAGCTGTTATCCGCCATATTGTGTACCACTTGGATCCTCAATTTCCCAGAAATCACTCTTAAAGGAGAAAATGTGCAGAAAGATTACTAGAGAAGTTTATTTTCCAATGGAGAATTGAAAGAAACAGGCTTATTCAGTCTAGCAAAGTGAAGTGCTCCATGAAATAATATGCAACTGTAAGAAGGACAAAAGGCAACAGAAAATTTTAGAACAAATGAGCAAACTGACAATAATTAATTTTCTTTTAGAAGTTAGAAGGCTTTTAATCTTCAGTAGAGTAGAGTTTTGGAACAAACTTCTAATGGATTTAGTGAATTCTACAACTTTAGATGGCGTTTGATCAAGTTATGACTATGTTAAGGACATGAGACCTGATTAACTAGGAGGTCGTCTTCTGATCCAAAGTTCCTGTGAAGTGGGAATGGGAAACTATATTCTAGGAAAAAACTGATGGTTAACTCAAAATAATATTATAAAATTCATACTGGAACACCTTGCACAGAAACAAACAAGTATTTTAAAGAAAAAAATTGCTAAATTTGTGGAAGGATTATAAAATGTAGCCACCTTCCAACTTCACGGTATTGTATTTGATCAGCTAGCTTTTACAGTTTCATGAGTCGTAGGAGTTCTCCTGTTGCATGGTATCATGGTGTGTCACATTTTTGATCAGACATAAACCCACCATAGGAATGCTAGATAAGACCTGTGGATTTTTTTAAGAAATAGAGATGCATTTTTAAAAGTCTGAGAACTGCCATTCTCTGAATTGTGAAAGTGATTGAGTTTTTGCCATCAGATAAGGCAGATAAGGCAAAAAAATGCATATTTTAAACTTCTTTTTTCAAGCATCTCAAAGCCATCCCCTCTGTTTTAAAGGCCAAGTGGTGCACAGACCCACTCTCACCTTGTAAAAAGATTATCTCCCAGAAACATCACACAACATTTTGTCAGTACAATACTCCCTTTGACTCTACCAGCTATAAAATAAGATGCAAAGTAGATTACCTGGGATCCTTACAACACATTTTCTAGGCAGCTTTTCAGAGTTTCAGCTTCAGATGTCAGATTCTTCCACACTTTATTTCTGATCCTTTGGCACTCTGAATAAAACCCTTCTCCTCTGTGGATTATTTTATCTCTACTGTGGTAGCTCTCTCCACATCATTTTCTGTTATTTGGCCTAGGTCAGAATTCACTCAAAGGAAGTTGTGACAAAACAGTGCTACCTTTTTTAATGAAGAATCTTCCTTTGTGTCTGCTTTTTGTTCCAGAGAAGAAAAACCTTGGGTCTTCAATTTTTATCTGCTTTATGGTATTTAAAGATGCAGTTAACACCTCTACCAAGTATATTTCCCTGATTGAAGAGACATGTGGGTTGGGGTATGTTAGCACCCACAGAGAGTCATAAGAGAGTAGCAATTAGCCTGCCTGCTTGGCTTGCAGAACCAGGAATTTAATACATTAGTTGTCTTTTCTCTTGACTATCTTCATTGTTTCATATTTCTAGTAAAATCTTAATTCCATTTAAGTCCTGATGATGTGTTTGTTTTGGAAACAATGTAAAATCGGCATTTTGATGGTCTGTGTGTAGTTTTCCAGTTATTTATGCAATAATGACCTGGTTTTGTTTCTTTTTGAACACATTTATTCTTTTCAAAATGAACAAAGCAAACCTACAGCTGTGTACTCTTCTGCTGTAGGATCTGAACTAGCTCAAGGTATCTCTAAATTACATTGTGCCTCAGGGCAGTCCTGTGCTTCTGCCAACACAGCATTAACCTCTCTGCTTGTTTAGAGTCTTGTATTTATGTTAATTAAGGTAATGTAGGTCTTATTCTGCCCTGTGTCTAGTTCTGCCACCAGTATAGGCCCAAAGAAGCAACATCAAATTTTTCCCTGTTTTGAATATATGGGAAAGGAGACATTTTCTTGAGTGGTTGTCTTTATTAAGAACGACATTAGTAATGGATCTTCTATTCTTACTTTTGTGCCATTTTCATCCTTGGGAAGTCCAACCAACTTGTCCTGCAGTGAAATACATTTAAGTCTATGCAGGTTTGTTTACTTGGTTAGTGATAATAAAGGGGTTAAACTGATATCAATTCCTATAGTTATTCCCATAATTTGTTAAACTGTCTAATGA
The DNA here is from genome assembly GCF_000690835.1 of Fulmarus glacialis. Taxonomy (NCBI): domain Eukaryota; kingdom Metazoa; phylum Chordata; class Aves; order Procellariiformes; family Procellariidae; genus Fulmarus; species Fulmarus glacialis. The sequence continues at coordinate 5,938 of NW_009223808.1, read as the reverse complement.
ATATGCCTCAACGTGAAAACTCAAGGCATCTCCTGTTTTTATCTCAGTGCCGTAATCTTTTACTTCTAACCAAACCTGGCCTGTTTTCTGTAAACTTCATGTTCTTTGACCTGTAAACATATTCAGAGAGCTAATGTGACAAATCCTTTACCACAGTTACTGATTTTCCACATTAGTAAGTTCCACGGATTGTTTTCTACCCTTGGAAACTAATGAGTAGGTGAATAGAGAAGAACTAATTATTTCATTTTTTTTCAGAAACACTACTTTCAGTGTTTTCTAGAACTGAGCAGTCTCTTCTGTTTTCTTTCTCCCTGGTTCCCAGTTTGAACAAAAACAAATTTTGAACAAACGAAATTTGATCCGCTTCATAGTTTGTTTCAATAGCAAATACATGACCTCTAGTGGCAGGCAGTTAGTAATGATTTATGATGTAAAGTAAATTCTGCGTATACAGAACAGGAACAGGTAAATCCACAAAATTTCTCTCTTAAATACTATACTTATCACGATGGCAACTCCTTTTTTTAGCAGTGAATTTAATCTATTTATAACATTCGTATGGCAGGTGAAAATGCATAGCCCCTCTGTGTTTATTCTGCTTCACTTGGCTTCATCCTCAGGTCCTTCCTACTCAGCACTGGTGAGGCCACACCTGGAGCAGTGTGTCCAGTTCTCCTCAGAACAAGAGAGAAATGGAGCTAATGGAGAGTCCAGCAAAGGGCCAGTACAGTGATAAAGGGACTAGAGCATCTCTCCTCTGAGGAAAGGCTGAGAGAGCTGGGACTGTTCAGCCTGGAGAAGAGCAGGCTCTCGGGGCCGGGGCTAGGATCTCATCAATGTCTGTAAATACCTGAAGGGAGTGTGCAAGGAAGACAGAGCCAGGCTCTTTTCAGTGGTGCCCAGTGACAGGACCAGAGGCAATGGGCACAAACTGAAACACAGAAGGTGCCATCAAAACATCAGATTTTTCTGAGAAAAGGATGTTTCCAGTTTTGGAAAATCCGTTGTGTTTTAAGGGATGGATCAATTGATATGACATTCTTTGCAATTTAAAGGATCAAGATTATATGGGTTTTGTAGCAGTTTTGCAAATTATAGCCAGACAAGTGCATGAACAAGGCTCCTTATTAGCTAGATATTTCTGTCTAGATATCAGCTATATATTCAGATAAATATATAAATACTGAATTTGTTGTTTTGATTTTCAGAAGTGTCTTAATGTCAAATATTTCAAACTGTTGCAAACTTTTACAGGAAATTTTTACCAGTTAGTCTAATAAAGCTGAAATTACACAATTCTGTTCCATGTTTTTCTTGGTGCAGCATTAACTTGCCCAGGGTTTTTCAAGGATTTTCCCTCTTTCTAAATATATAAACCTTCTGTTTGTTTAGGAGGCTTAAGTCTGATTTCATTCACTAACTACTATCCTCCTGGCCAATAATAATGTTTCTGTGAATGATTCTTGGACAGGTTCTTTTTTAGTTGATGTGATTAGTCGTGATAATTAAATATGTGGAATATAAAAGCTGGAAAGTGTTAATATGTATCACAAAATAGAAAATTTGTGCATGAAAATTGTTAAGTTGATGAACTCCGTGGAATCTATTAAAAAAAAAAATCGATTAACAAATTAAGCTTTAAAAAATTGCTTTGCACAGACAAAACTCTAAAAATGAAGCTTTCCAGTTGATGATTGCCTCTTATATTTCTCTTAACCTAGAAAAACAACAGAATACTGATACTAACTTTAAAAAGCAAATACAGAAATTTAAAGCTGTAATTGAAAAAAAAAAAGAAATTGAAAACTCAGAGTCAATTGCACTGGAGTTTAAAATATTTTTAGCTGCAAATTAAGCAATTTTCCTGCTCAGCAGTCCAGTGAATATCAGGTTGATCAAGTAGATTTAATACTCAGGGCATATAAAAATAGATGTAAGGAAAAAAAAAACCAAACCCTTTGTATGTTAGCTCTTACCAAATGCAGTAGCCAAATTATGAAGTTAAAAATAACAGGATGTTTTTTTGCAAACATTCTCTAGTGATTAAGTGATTTATTTGACTGGAAAATAAATGTTGATCTTCATTAAATGGTTTATTTTTAAGGAGAAGTTCTAGAGAAATTGATCATTTTAGAGATCCATAGCACAATAATTTAAATTACATTTCAGTTTATACATAGAATCACAAAATAGAAGTTGTTCAGGAGAATCCTTAATAATACCTTTCCATTTCTTAATTTCTGATTGAGGGATTGTATCTACCAGTTTTTAAAAGTTGCATCATATACAGTTTAGTTTTGTAGTAGATTTTTGTTTAGACTTTTGTAGTGAGTAATATAATGGAACAAGAACATTTCTGTTTTGGGGCACGTAACTAAAATAACCCAGTCATCATTACCTATTTTACTGAAGATGACCTGGCAGGAAAGCCAAAGCTCTGAGAAAACAGAAGTAAGCCAAACTGATGGCCTTCCATCAACTAAATCACATTCATATTTTTGTGTCATGCACTAAGTTACTAAAGTAGGTGATGTTAAAAACGCCTTGCAGAAAGAAAGGGCTGCATTCAGCATAAAATTGAAAAAAAACCCCTTATACTAAATCTATTTAACAGCCAAACTATAGTCACAGAAGAGCAATAGGGTGAAAAAGGATCAGAGGATTTCTAGCCATTAGTAAATCACTAAATACAACAGGAGAGGGTGTAGCAGAAGTGGCAGGAGACATATCACCAACAGCAATGCATGGCAAGATTTTGACAGATCTAGGGGCACTTCATGCCCAGTTTATGGGATCCAAGTTAGAGTAGCTTGCTTGAATTCCCAATAGTTTGTTAAGCTCAATCTTGTTCTGGACAAAACAAACACACTGTCTTAGCCATCTAATCAAGGAATTATTGTTAGTCCAATTACCATGGTTTTAACATTTATAGTTCAAGTTGTATACAGTTAAAATGACAAGCTTCTAGTGTCCACCCCTTTCTTCAGTGTTACATTCACACTTCCACAGATGCTCTGGGTCTCAAGGTTGATGGCTTCCGTTTGGATTGTGGGGGAGAGTGTAGCAAGCCATTAACATCCTGAGTCTCCAGGCAGGCCAAGTGAAGTCTGTAGAAAGCCTGACAAGTCCTGAGGCCTGTCTCATCAGCTGGACACAAAGCCTGTGGCTTGTTACAAGCAATGGCAGCCATATTTACTGGGCTAGAAGGCTGCTGTGCTCTTTTCACCTATGCAACTCAGAAAAGGATATTGTAAAGGGAGGCCCAGGAGAACAACACAGCCTATGAATCTATCTACTACTAGTCAGCACTTCTCCAGAGGTGAGGATCAGCTGGGGAATGAGCTAGGAGTCTGGTTCTAGTGTACTCAGATTTCTCCATAAAAAGTCTGAGTTCTCCAGGTGGAGACAAAAGCACTGACACATTGAGGTTGCAAAACCTCAGGAGGCCTGAGGGAGCAAAAATCATGTCCAGACTGGCAGAAAGTCTTGAAGGAATGAATGGCACTGGATAGGACTGTTAAGGGGTAACAGTTGTTTGAGAGACCAGGTAGCTTAACTCTTAACCTAAGGTCAGGGAGCAGAAAGGGCCAGTGGCTGCATAAAGGACGGGGAGCCAGGAGCGAAGGACAACAACGTGGTCAGCAGGGCGGGGGCCTCATCAGCCCCAGCAGCCTCGCTCTGCACCCTCCCGTGGAGCCCCACAGGGATGGGGCAGGGATGTGGGTGGAGACCCCACAGAAGGCTGGTCAGGGCCTGTTAGTGCCCTGCCGGCCCTCAGACCTGAGATGCCTTAGGCTGCATCACCAAAGAAAGTCAAACTCTCAGGAATAACTGTGTATGTCTTAAAACTCTGCGAGAACATCCCTAGTGCTTTCTGTTTGGCATCAGGATGGACGTTTGTAACCTGGCTGAGGGACTGTCATAAGAAAAAGAATAGGGAAGATAATAGAAGCTGTTACAGAGGGCAAGAAAGTGATCAATGGCCGAGGCTTGGCGGCAATATAGATACATCAGCTGTTAGACTTGTGGACATGATGGAAGTACATTCATGATTGTTTTTTCAGGGAGCAGCAGCACTTGCTGCTGTGCAAGGGCTGGGGAGCCAGGCACTGAGGGCAGCAGCAAAGCAGGCAGGGGGACCTGAGCTTGATGCAGCTCCCACGGGAAGCAGGGGCAGACCCCCACGAGGCTTCTCCCAGCTCCTGCTCACACAGCTCTGCTCCCAGAGGCCTGATCCAAGGCAGCACGTCTGTGCCATGTCAGAGCTGGCATGAGCACAGGCAGCAAACCCAGAGGAGAGATGGATGGCAGGAAAGAGGTTGGTGCACTGGAGACCCTGACTGATCTGACTAAGAAGTAACGTTATGAGTACTTGTTCAAATTTTCTTGGACTACATCATATTAAATAGCACCAGATGTGCATCTCTCCCACGTGTTATTTCTTTATGTGCTATTCTGTTATGTGTTTTTCTTCTTTGTTTCACACTGTTGCATAGATGGAAATGACTAACAGCTGGGGGGACACAATGTTTTGACTACGTCTGTTTCAATGTCCTATTATTTCACCTCCAACTATAAGCTATCAGCAATCTTAATTGAACCTTAGATAGTCTTTTAGTTGTTCCAAGCATGTAGTTCACACCCATGCAGGTGCAGAAGGTTTAAGTAGTTGTTAAAATTCATTCTGACTTTAAAAATATTTCAGAATACTAGGTTACTACTAAGAAGAAAGTGACAAACTGATTTCACTTAGAGCATATTCTCTTTGGATGAGTGCTGGTCATCCAAGGGAAACTTTGAGGAAGAATTAAACAGGATGGGAAGCATTCTAAGTAAATGAAGACTGGCAAGTAGTCCAAGAAATAGATGTCACTACCTGGGTGGAAGGGAAAGAAAACAAACTGAGCTTGTTTAAGTATAGCAGCTCAAACTACTTTATAGATAACACATCAGGAATTTTCTGGCAAATCTGGTGCCATCTTAGCTTGTCCTTGGTATGATTCAATTATTTTTGCTACTGATGTTAGCTGTCGCAATTACAAGAAGTTATGCTAACACGTGCCCCAACTGACATTTGGAACTGGTGTGACACCAAACATTTTTCACTAAACAATTATCTAACTCTTCACAAGCAAAGAATTTTTTCTTCTGAAAGATGTGTTCCCTTGGGGAACTATGCATATAGCTTAATGCACCAGTTTCTGGGAAGGGCATTTAAAAGCATATGAAAACCAGACTATGATGTAACCGTGCATTTGAAATATGTGTTTAAATGTGTAAATCCTAAAAAAGAAGTTTAAATTGTCCAGAAGAAGGGAAAAGGAAGTTTCCAAGAAGGTTTTTACGCTAGAATTACAAATGCTGATTCTCAATTCAAGCATGCCAGAAGTAGGTATCCCACTGACTGGAGTTATTTTAAAAACCTGATGTAAGAATATATTCAGAATGAAAACCTGACGCTATTGAAGCTGAAGGTTATCCTGACATTTACGTCATTGAGCAAGGATTTTTTTTCCTTTGACGGTACCCATTTCATACACTTTATCCACTCTAATAATCACCTTGACAACGGTGGGACACCTGTGTGAGTAGGAACACTTCAGTGTGTATTCACATCAAGAATGTATGAACTCTCTGTGACTGCACTATTCTTCCATAAAAGTAGGAAATAGGAAAAGCTTAGGAAATACTTTTCAGAGGATGTAAAGGGACAATATCCATTGATATTAATAAAATACCTGTGTGCCCCTAGTAGCAGATTATGTGAATGAGGAATAAATTCATTATGTGGAAACAGAAAAGTAAGATAGTTCTAAAAATTTGGTAATTTTCAGGATTTGTTAGTTTAAGCCAGGTAAAAATTACAAAAAATTAATATAAAAATAACATATAAGTGTAAAATATTACAAAATATAAAATAATATACAACTAATAA
>NW_009223807.1:0-500 GCF_000690835.1 Fulmarus glacialis | reverse complement strand
CCGAGACATGTGAGTATTATACTCTAAGTATTTTAGGACAAGAAAAAGAAAATGTTTCAGAAAAATCTTCTGTCCAAGATATTTACACTGTTTGCTCATATATTAGATTGCATTGCATGATAGAAATCAGGGTGAATAGAGACACGATGTGTTGACAATAATGTATTGGTAAGGTATTCCTACCCTAAAGCAGGGAGGGGCAGAAACTTGAATGATTTTAAAAATGTACTTAGCAAGGGAAGATCATGATTTCTACTCCCAAGTCAACTTAATGCTTATTTTGATAAGCACGAATGAAAGGACAGTCACAATATTTGTACTTTTTTTTTGTAGTAAAACTAAATGCATGAGCAATTAATAGGTTTAAGATGTGACTCTCATGCTCTTTCTTTCATTTAGGACTGCTTGACAACAACCTGTAAGGATGAAAAAGGTAACAAAAAACTGGTGACATAAATATTCATAAAGCAAAGATTTAAAATATTTTCTGCATAGTCTAT
>NW_009223806.1:19554-37265 GCF_000690835.1 Fulmarus glacialis | reverse complement strand
CCCCCCCCATCAGTAACAGCGTTGCTGTTAGGTGCCACTGAAGCCATCACTTCTAGATGAACTAGCCCTAGTCCTACAGCCTCTCCCCCTAGGGCATGAGTTCCAATTTCCACTGTTTTGGTAGCCTCCTCTTGATTGCACATCATATTCCAGATGTAGTATAACCCAAGTGCTGACTGAAGGGGAATAATCACTTTCCTTGATCTATTGAACATGTTCCCTCTTGAGATAGCCCAGGGTGCTGTTTACCTTCATCACTGCCAGGGTTCACTGCAGGCTCAGTTTAGCTGACTTCCTCATCAGGACGTGTAAATGTGGCACTTAGGGACATGGTTTAGTGATGGATGTGGCAGTATTAGGTTTATGACTGGACTCGATGATCTTAAAGGTCTTTTCCAACCAAAATGAAAATGACTCTATGAAAATTATTCTAGGACCCACAGGACCTTTTCTGCAGAGCTGCTGCAAGGGCAGACAGTGTGTGCTATTGCAGATGTGATGCAGGACTCTGCACTTGTCCATGCTGAATTTCATAAGACTTCTGTCAGTCTAGTCCTCTCACCTGTGCAGCTCTGCTTTTGACAGTGTTGACTGCACCCCATCCCTCTGTTGTTCAAAACTTAGTGAAGGTATATTTCACCTTGCCATCTAGGCCATTGATAAAGATGTTAAACAGAACAGGTTCCAGGATAGACATCTGAAGAGCTCTGCTTTTAACCAGCCTCCATGTAGAGTATGACTCATTAACCACTATATTTCAATCCTGATGATTCAGCCAGTTTTTCACCTAGATGGTAGGCCAACAACTTAGATTGTAACATGCCATCTTGATTACAAGGATTCTATAGGACACTGGGTCAAAACACTTGCTAAAGTCAAGGTAGACATCCTACAAGGTACTGCTCTCCTCTCATCTACTTAAATGACTTATTCCTGGTAAATGTGTGCTGGCTATTTCCAGTCACATACTTTTGTTTCATGCGTCCAGAAATGGTTCCAAGAGGACTTGTTCTATAATTTTCCTAGGCACAAGAGTGAGTCTGTCCAGCCTGTGGTTCCCTGGATTTTCCCTCTTTTGAAGATGGTTGCTACATTTCCCTTTCTCCAATCATAATGGATTTTGTTAGCTTTTCAAAGATGGTCAAGAGCAGCCTCACAATGACATCATCCAGTTCTCTTAGCATCCTCAGATGCATCCCATTGGGTTTAGACTTGTATGGGGCAAGGTTTATCAAGTGATCTTTGACTCAATTCTCTTCCACTACTGGTAGCTCCTTGACTTCTTGAACCTTGTTTCTAGGTGCAAAACCTTCAGAGGGACCTTGTTAGCGAAGTATGAGACAAAGAAGGCATTATATGCCTCTCCTGCCAGTAAAACATCTGCTCCAGTCAGCAGCAAGAGCACATTGTTCTTGGTTTGTTCTTTTACAGTTAGTTCGGGGGTAGATGTCCTCCATGCTGCATTTCATGTCCCTTGACAGTTTCAGCTGTAGCTGAAGTTTTGCTTTCCTAAGAATCTCTCTGCATGGCCAGGAAATGTTTCTATAAACTTGAATTATAGTCCGTCCTTACTTCCACCTTCTGTATACATCTTTTTGCATTGCGGCTCAGTCATAAGTTCCCTGTTTAGCCACACCAGCCTCCTGATATGTCCAAGTATTGTCCTGAATGTTGAGATAGGCCTATCTTGAACTTGGAGGATGCTGTCCTAAAGAACTGAGCTCCTTTGCCCTTCAGAGCAGTACCCCAGTTTTCTGAAGAGCTAAAATTTGTTCTCCTGGAGTCCAAGGATCTCTACTCTTCTACTTGCCTTCTTCACTCTTGTCAGGATCTTGAAATCCATTGTTTCATATTCACTTCAGCCAAAGCTGCCACTGATCATTATTTCCACTACCAGTTCTCTCATTCATGAGTCACATATCCAGGACAGCATCACCCCAGACTGTCCCATCTAGAATCTGAGTTAAGACGACACACCATAAATAATTGCTTCCCCTAAAAATGATTTCGGCACTGTCTTAAGAATATTTTTCTGTCTACTGTAGTGGTGATCTACTTTGAACATTTCATCAGTTTCTTACTGAAAAACCAAATGGCTTGCTTATTCCGAAGTTTTACTTCAGTGTATTCACATGTGTCCCAAACTTCTCATTCACATCACATTAGGTTTAATTGAAAGCTCTCCCTTACTTCAATTATTTTCTGTGCAATAATCCACATCTTCACCTAACCTTTACCTTTGGTTCAGCACACAGTGTTCCTCAGATTGTCATTTGTCATTTTATTCTGAGAAACCTCATGACAATTTTCCACACTTCTTCTGGGATACCCTTACAATGCCACCCCTAATCTTGTCCTAATTTTTTTCTGGTGTCAGCCTACTGTGGGTGTGTTTTTGTTGCTCCAGGAATTTCACTCCTTCTTAGGGCATTGATAGTTTAAACTCTCCTCTCAGTTGCAGACTTGCAGTCTTTCACTAAACCTAGGCTTTCCTCCAGCTCAGAAATACCTTATACCATTTTCCTTTTTATGTCATTGAGAACTTTAACGACTAAAATCTTATTTTCTCTAGGGTAATCTTTTCAAAGACCTTCTTACTCTCATGCCTTAATTTGCTAATTTAATCAACTCAAACCCTAACTGAAACTTAACTCTAAATTACCACAAGAGTCTAGACACATTTAAATACATTCTTCTTTTCAGTGAGAAATCTAAAAATGGCTTTCCCACCCTTTCTTCTGGTTTTGCTTCACCACTGAGCATTCACTGTCAGTCCAATGAATTTTATCACTTTATGACCGAGATGCCCGATGCCAAATGTCTCAATATTTTTTTGTTATCTCTTTTTCTATGACCTTCTTATTGCACAACCACAGCTTCTAGTTTATCCAACCTTAAACTGAGTTTAGTGGCACTGCTAAATTTTCACTGAAATACTAACCCCCCACTATTCTGAACTCATTTTTGGCCTTGTCTGAAATTTGCTGTTCTTGGCTTTTTATAGATACTACTTTATAAAACCTTAATCTTAATTCTTGTTTTAGGGTGAGCTCAGTAACTTCCTAGAGAATTCTTTTCCTCATTTTATTTTTGAAAAACCCAATAATCATGGTCCTAAATGTAGCTTGGGGTTGTCTACCAGTATGATCTCACTGTATTTCCATAGCTTCAGTTTATCTAAGTCATAATCCTTACCATATTCCTAGACAAAATGACAATTAAATGGTGTTCCTAATGTGGGCAGGGGAGAGTTGAACCACCAGTTTTCTGACTTTTGGGGTCCACTTCTTAGAAGTTTATTTTTAGTGTAAAAAACTTCCAATCACTAAAGGTAAACCATAACCCTTCGTTTCAATAAGCCTCAGTAACACCATCTGGGACATTATTCATCTTTTTCTGACGAAGAATTTCCTTCTGTAATCTGCTTTCTCACGGCACTGTTGCTGTCAGTTCACAGCTTCCACTTTATTAAACCTTAATTCCAACCATTAGCCTTCCACTAGCTTCAGTGATGTTCTGCAAAGGTCACTGCCAATTTTCACTACTGAGAAAGCCAACAGCTAGTATTCGAAGTTTCCTCAAGATCTGTTTTAAGATTACTTTGGGATCAGCTTTCAAACAAACATTCTCATTATTATTATGTAGTTTACTAAGCTCTAGCTTCATGATACCTGATGGAAAGATACTCCTGGGTCTGTCGCTAGGCAATTTAAGTTTGCCATCTTAGAATAACTTCACGTCTCACTTCCAAGGGCACTTTTACATCCTAACAGATAGGATGGTTACTCAGTCCTGAAATGTATCCTAGACCCCGGATTTTAAGTGGGACTAATGAAATCTGATGAAATTCCTACTTTTCTCACTGAGAAACCTAATCACCACTGCCTTAAAATAACACTTTTATTTTATTTTATATTTATTTATTCATTTATTTATTTACTTACTTACATATTTACTTTTCCTCTACCAGCAAGATACTTAATTAAAATAGGAATCCCTGCAAATCCAGGGGAGGAAACCTCCCCAGACAGACAGACAAACACACACACACACACACACGCACAATCTGATCAGCACTTTTAGGAGTAAACTCTCACGCCATGCTAGACTTTCTAGTTCATTGACTCCCACAGTTGTAAGATCTAAATGCTCTTAAACTATCCATTGTCCCAAGAGAGCAGCCAATACTGGATACATAAAAAGCTTAAACAATTATTTGATCAAACTCTCTTGCCTTGAATTTCAGCATTAAATGTGGCACAGAAACCACCGACAGTCAAGCTCTAAATTAACACAGGTTGCCTATTAAAAGAACAGAATAATAGGTCAGTCTCTCACTACAAATTCTATGCATTTTGTTGCTATATCAGCAACAAATCTACAGCTTTGTGGGAACAATTTGGGATTGCCTGGAGATGACAGAACTAAAAAACTGAGACAGACACATAAGTTTCAAAAATAGAAATAATAGGTTTCTGACAATAAGAGTCATACTTTAGTATTCTGCAACTCCTTCCAGTTTATTCTTTGCTCAGATGAGCTGTGACACTGCTAAACCAAACCTTTACTAACACAGAGATCACCGTATCTGACTTCAATGTCCTTGAAGGCAAGTTAGAAGTACAACATGATAAACCATTTCAGCATTAGAAATATAGTTTGCGCTTACATTTTATTTCTTCTTGAGCCTTTCAATACAAAGGTGAGGAATCATTTCCTAGGAGATTTGGGTTTACGATTCCATATCTTTATCTTGAGCTACCTTATCTTACTCTCTTCAGTGCCTCATTCTATGGATTAAAACCATTCTGATGAATGACTGATAAAGGTGATCTAACAGTGAGAATTAAGACTCAAAAGAAAATATGCAGCATACTTCATCAATAAATTATACCATTTAGGAATATAAGACCATGACAAGTAGTTATTTTGAACCATTTTCAGACTAATTACTTTGCATAATTTATCATATGTGAGCATTCCAATAGCAAAGAAGAATGATTTAAAACATTCATATTGTTTTCAAATGAATTGTTTATTACAATCTGTTCTTTCTGTCTCCATTTGACCTTCAGTTTCTATGCATCAGTACTCCTGTGCCACTGTGATGTCATTGTGAGATGACTTCAATTATCTGTACGCATGCCAAAGATATAACTGAGGCTTTGTTACATGTCTGCAAAGAGTCTGAAGCCTCAAATGTAACATTGCATTTAATCTTCATATCCATCCATACTGGTAAATCATACTCTGAAAAAGCAAACTTGTAACTTTCAAGAGTTACAATTATTACACAGCACACAATTGATGGAAAAGCTCTGAGATCCCAATGAGAAAAACATGCTTAATATTTAAGGAAGTGCAATATGAGTACATAGGTGGCATTTGAGATGGATAGGAATGATTAGGCTTGTCCCATAAAACATTACAAGTTACATTCAACAAACAGAGGAAAATTTCACATTTGTCAAAATGCATCTCACCAAATAAACCAAAAGTATTTTAAAAGAAAAGTAAAAATTTTAGAGGAAGGTAAATATTGTATGAAAAGTTCCACTTTGTGGATTGCTAAATTTTCTATTCCTATATGATCTGTTGTAGCATAGGGGTTGTCGTCCTTTTGTTTGTATTTACCTATCTGCCTTACTACAAATGTTTGGAATGAGCAAGTCCTCATTTAATGCAGTTTGTACTTCGAGGCACCTGAACAGAGAAGGAGGAAACTGAACTCCATGGGCTGGTGCAAGAAGGAATGGCAGATGGGAATAAGGAAGTTTCCAGACTACAAAAAGAGTTTGCTTTGGAAAACAAGGGCAATCAAATATCTCATCATGCTGCATTCTAAATAAAAGGTGGATCTAAATGCATGGTAACTTTTTAGGAGAAGGTAAAAGGATGGAGTGTTTGCCAGTTGCTAGTCATATTGCTCATTGCATTTCTGAGAGGAGCTCTATGATGAGCCATCTGAAAAGTAACACCCAACAAATCCAAAGTATTCTATTTTATGAAGAAAGGGCTAGATTGTATTTTTACAATGAATAAAGGGAGGTTTTCTTTAATTATTTTTTTCTCACTCTGCAGATGGAAAGAACTTGTATCTTCATCACAAAAGGCACAAAATATGGAAAAGTCATTAGAAGACTGACATTACAAACCTGGAACAAGTTCAAGTGCTGTTATTGTTTGCACTACACTTTAGAGCAATGCAATTCAGAAATTAAGTTGTGGTTTCTGAAGCCTATTTTACCAGCCTCTGCTAAGATAACTCCTTCAGCTTTCTTGCATACAGAGCTTTTGTCAAAGACTTAGTTGATAAGAAACAGAAATCATCTCTGAAAGTTATTAACTACTTTGATATTTGCATTTCTACCAAATTGGTAAAAAGAAACCTTTAATATTCCTTTCTGTGTTGCTGGGGCAAAGTTTTGTGATAATATACAGAATCCCTTCTTTCTGCTTCTGCCATTCAGCAAGGCCCCTCTTGTCTCTACCTTTGTGATCTACTGCCATGAGCAAGGAAGGCAGTTTCCAGTCTCAGTGAATTCTTTTTTTGGAGAGATAGTCAGAGTCTTCTCCTAGCAAGCAACTCCTCACAGAGGACTTGAAATTGATTTATCATCCATTTGGATTCTTTTTCACGTGTTTTGCGCTTTTCTGGTTTGAAAAGTTTTTTCCTACTTCCCCTTTGGCTTAATCAGGTCCCTTTAAAATTCATTACAGAAAAGAACAAAAGAATGCAACTATATATAACTATGCTAAATCATCCCACCACCGGAGCATTTAGAGATGAATTGGTCTCAGTTACTGCCTTGTACACTTCTGTACTGCCCAAGTGCTCTCATCCTTTCTTTTCATTCTAAGGAAAAGTAGAAAAAGTGCATCAGAGAGTACTATCACTAGCAGTAACTGTTACTACTAATGCATGCCATTTTCATTAAGTATTCAGCTTTGGCAGAACATGGCTCTACTAACTTCATATTCCAAAACAATAGGACTCACAAGTAATTAAAACCGCATATTTATTGTTGGTCCCATTAATCACTGTAGGTAAAGCAAAAAAGAGAAGATCGCAACCAGTAGGAGGAAAGGGCCAGATAAGAGAATATTTACAACACTCAGATACTTTAAAATAACTTCAAGAAGATAAGTTTAACCTTAGAAGACTAAAAATGGTCTATTAAACTGGTAGAATCACCAGAGAGTCACTCTGAGATCTCCTAGGGAACGAATGAGAAGACTAGGAAAAGGCAAATATGCTGTCTTTCTTTAAAAGGAGACAGAATTGAGATAATTAACTTAATTGGAATACCTGGAAACATTTAAGAGTAAATAAGCTATTAGTAGGCAAATGAAACAAACAACATTGAGATGAGTTACAGCAGAAGTAGATTTAGTTTAAAAAAAAAAAAGCCAAATGAAGGTAGTTTTCTTACACAAGATTCTGGGAAAGCTGGGAGTGTTTAGCCTGGAGAAGAGAAGGCTCAGAAGAATTTTGGTGGTGTATATAAAAACCTGATGAAGATGGAGGCAGACTCTTCTCTCTGGTGCCCACTGGCAAAACAAGAAGCAACGGGCACAAGCTGAAATACATGAAATTCTGCTTAAGTATGAGAAGATGCTTTTCTACTGTGCAGGTGGTCTAATACTGACACAGGTTGTCCAGAGAAGTTGTGGAGTCTCTCTCCTTGGACATACTCAAACTTGCCTGGACATGCTTCTGCACAATGTGCTGTGGCTGACCCTCTTCTGAGCAAGGGTGGGACTGGGCAATCTCCACAGGCACTGGCCAGCCTCAGCCACGCTGTTGTCCTGTGACCTGATAGGATAACAGGTTTTATGAATTTTAGTAAGGTTTCTGAAGTTATTTCTTGTGACATTCTCATAAACAAATTAAAGCAACAGGAACGTAATGAAAATCTTTTAACACGAGCACAGATTCAGTATTTCCACATTCAGTGAAAAGTCATTAATACTTCACTGAAACAATGGATAGACTTAATTAATGGGATTCTGTGGAGGCTTGATTTGGGCCTGGAACTACTTCCTATCTCACAGATGAATTGAATATAAGACAGGAGGATGTTCTTATTACATATGAAAACATATTGACATAGAATGTAAATATATTTACATGTAATACATTCTATGTAAATATACTTACATTCCGTATTCAAAAGGAAAATAAGCAAGACTGAAAGATTAGAATTGCAATTCCAAAAGAAGTTGACAGCTTAGAGAAACAACATAAAACTAAGATTTAATTCATTAGAAGTTTGTGGTAGTCCCTGAGAGAAGAGCAAAGTGGCTGGGAAGCAATTCTTCAGAAAAGAAACTGATAGGTTATATATGACTGTAAGATGAACTCTAGTTAGCAAAGACCTGCTCTCAGGTAATGTAAACATCAAGTTGGAATGTATAAACAGGAGTACAGAATGCAAGATAAATTAATTAACTCTTCCACTCTGCTCCGAATTGGTAGCACTTAACCTAAAGCATTACAGCCGCTGATTTTGAAAGGAGAAAACTTCCCCCTTTCATTTCCATGACACCTTGATTAACAGGGTCGCCATGATTATTCACTTTCCTTTATAATGCAAATATGGAAAGTATGAACTCACCAGGATGGATTTAGTATTCAAGCAATTGGTTTCTAAAATCTACTGTGATGAAAATGTAAGTCTTTTAATATTGCCTCTAACATCCATGTTCTAAGCCTCTATAAGAATAATGAATTCTGTAATAGAAGATGTATGTCTCTGCTCTTAGAATGGTGCTACACGGATGGGACTTCAGAGACTTTACGTTCAATAATCATTTATTACTAATCAGTTTTGCATGCAACCATGATAAATTTTGCAGGAAGAAAAGGCAAAAAGTGCTTTCTGGAATGTATTAAAAAAACCACCTTCTAATTTAAAAAAGTAAATTTATTTTTAACAGAATATTTATAATTCACTGAAAGGTCTTTTTGATTCATTTTTACACCAGAGAGACCATTGTTCTGCTGCTTATAACAGTGCCAATAGGAGGAAAAATCAAACCAATTGTCTCTTTTTGCATATTTTGGCTCAGTTTTTCCATCCTAAGCTAAAAAATAAACAGCTTGTGATCACACATTAATGTGTAACTCCAGAAGGATTTATCAAGACCACAGCATAGAAGAAATAAAGTTTGAAAAATACATGATACTGTTGCATATAGTAGCAGGGGAGTGGCTTCAGTGGTCTAAGAATTCTTTTTTTACTCTTGTGTTTCTGTGTGGTAAATTTGCTACTTTTCCATTCTTCAATCTTCTGCTTGAAACAGTGATTAAAAAAATTTAAAGATTTACCTCTCCGTTAAAAAAAAAAAAAAAAAAAAAAAAAGGATAATCTAATTATCTGCCTCAAAATGGAAAAACACATTCTTCCATACAATTTTTCTAAAATTTTAACATTGACTGTTGAAGTATTAGGCTTTTCTGTTATCCTGCTCCTTATTTCCTTCAGAATCCACCACCAAATTATTCTGAAACTGGTACAGATGACTCTGAGAAAGAATGAGTAACTCATTGCTGGTGGAAAAGAATAGGACAGCATTAAACTGAACAATACAGTCATTAGAACCTCTGGATACAAACACTCCTTCTGTCCCCATGCACTCCACACAGCACTGCCCAAGGATGGACCAAATCCAATCCTGATGAGACAGTTTTATGCTGACAAAGGAAAATCCTTAGATTTTCTACAGTGAAACTTAGTTCTTACTGGGGACTCAGGTGACAATTCAAACATAAATGGAGCTTTCTTCAAAGATTTGGACTTGCCTATATTTTCCTGCCTTTCCAGTCTTACATTTTCTTATTAAGGTGTCAAATCTCCTCAAGTAGTCTCCTAACTGATGTAAGAAGAAAAATTTACTCAAGACAGGTACATAAGTCCTATAGTTAAAAATGTCCCCTAGCCAAATTTTGAGTCCTCACTTTGAGTTTAAAGTCTCGCCATCACCTAACCCACACTACCCCATATTGTCTAGAAGGGGTTTTTGCTCTCTCCAGTGCAGTCCATGAAGCCATGGGTTTCATATACTTCTCTTTCCAGAATAGTAGGTTTCCCAGATATGAGACAATTACTTTAGTAAGACTTCAAGCAAGGACTGTGAATATTTGAAAATTTCTATTTGTTTAAAATATTACCACTCCTTTTCTTTAAGGACAGTTACTGAGGATAGTAAGCCAGAAAATTCTAACCAGAGCTAACCCACTGACATGGGTGTTTTCAGTGCATATACTCAACTAGACTACTTTAAAATTAGGCAAACCCTTTCCATGAACAGGCTATGCTTGCTGATCTTTATGGTGCACCCTGAATTCCAACAGTCAAAGAAAGAAATCGGAGAGGTTTTTAAATAAGTATTTTTGATATCTCAAAACAAAGAAAATTTGCTCTACATTTTGATCTATTCTCACTTTTTAAAGTATTGTCATATAGTAGTTGAATTCTGAGGATGTAGAATTCTTGTAACGAATAACATAAATACAAAGTATAGTAATATGGTTTAGTCTCACAGATAAGTAAAGAAAGGATTGTATTCACCTCTTTTTCTTCTCTGAAGACTTACTTGTGGGAATTCAAAATCCACTGATGCACTGTCAATAGAAATTAGAAATATCTAATAAAATGGTCTTTCTGAGCACAGACCAGCTGCTGGAGCTCTGTAATATAGTCAGAATCAGCAAGGATGTGGAATAAAGCAGCTGTGCCTTTCAGTTGTTTTATTCAGCTATCACTGTTAACATCTATAACGGAGGAAACAAGCACAGGCACCATCTGAGTT
Organism: Fulmarus glacialis; assembly: GCF_000690835.1. Lineage (NCBI taxonomy): Eukaryota > Metazoa > Chordata > Aves > Procellariiformes > Procellariidae > Fulmarus > Fulmarus glacialis. Next base: position 26,450 of record NW_009223806.1, on the reverse strand, counting down.
TCTGCAACACAACTGTTTGCTTGATTCTCTCTTCCCTCTCTCTGAAACTGCTCCATGTGTCTCATGGAAAGATGGGGGTGGGGCATGTTCCATTTTGTTGCTTCTATTCTACACTTAGCTTCCTTTCCCTGTTCCACAGAAATGGAGAAAACATCGATCTTTTTTTTCCTGATAGCAAGGGAAAATAGACTGTTTTGTAACACTCAATCAATCTGTGTGCATTTCTAAGTCACACAGGGAGCTGTTTTGGATCCCAGAGGCATAGTTCCATCTCAAAGTTAAAAAGAGTTACCAAAAAAAGAAACAAGAATATTGTGATTTCTTTTAATCTAAAAATCCTATCTACAGCTAAACAAACTAGAAACAAATGTTCCATAAACAATAACAGGGAATTTATACTTGAGAAAAAATTCTGAAGAGCCTCTTTGTAAGGACACTAATCATTCCCAGTGATAAAAAGAGCCATCTGAGATAAAGCACTGGAAAGGCTGTCCATGCAATGGTCGTGAATGTTAATGAGCATTGCTTTACATAGAGGACAGTGCTGAGCTTCAGAAATGAAGCAAATGATTCCTCTCCATTGCTGCTGACAAATATTTCAGCCATAAGACCTGATTAAGTACTAATTGCTGCCCAGCAGTGAATGCTTTCTGTGGCATCTTAAAATTAAAATGAGGATGTGTAACCAACCAAGAAATTCACTAGTTTGGCAATGACCTGTTCAGAGAATCTGATGGACATTTAGTGATACTTTTAACTGTTTTCATGCTGCAGTATTTTTAAAATTCTCATCATCTGAACGAAAAGATTCTGTAACAGAAAAAACATTCTCTGACTTGTTTGTTTAGAATTTCCATAGAGTAAATGTCATTCCAGTTTAGCCTATTGTTTTGAAGAATATTTTGACATATGTAGCATAATATGAATCAATATGGCTTGAAGAAAAAACATCAATAAACCACTTTTTTGAATATGTATTTATTAAAAATTCCATCACACAAGTGGACCCAAATAACATTTAAATTCAAAATATGAGACCTTTACTTTATTACCTACTGTAGATAATTCATCTGACAAGTGTAATTCACTCCTTTGTTCATAAATCATTTATGAATCCACCCCAATTATATATACATAAGTTGGGAAAGATTCATGAGTGATTGTAAATAGATATTAACCATCTATGGGCATATCCTGAACAGATTATGCAAACAAATTTTGGCTGCTGAGTCTTTCACATAATGGTGTCTCCATCTGTTCCAGGCATTTCACTTGCTTACATGGAACATGGAGCTATTGTTTCTGCTTTCCCATAAGAGGACAGGAAACCGATGTAAGCCAACAAAGAACAGAGAGAATAGCAAATATTTTTGTCCATTGCAAAATAATCTGCTTCCACTGACTTTAATGTAAGAAACTAGTTCTCTGAGCAATTCAGAGTGCATTTCTAAAATTAGCAGAGCAAAAATGCCTGTATTTAAACATTATGGAAGCATGAGAATGCTTACATAGGGACTTTTAAAATTTGAATCTATTCTACAGCACAAATAGGTACATAATCTGTCCAAAACAACAAATTAAAATGCAGTTCATTTTCATTACATTCTTTTCATCTTTGGTAACAGCTCCAAATTTCACTGCCTGTTCATCCCTTTCCTTATCGTTGTGAAGAACAGTATTTCATGACACTTTGTTATGTGCCCTTTGGTTATGATCCTGCCTTTCAGCTTTGGAAAAAAATGTACATAACAAAATGTACATAGCTAAAGCAGACACATCCTTCTCTCTTTAATTTCTCAGGAGAGTGTGTAGAATAGTGGATTTCTTACTTCTCTAAAGCTGATTCTTCTCTTCTTAACGATAATCAGTTTCACTTTGTAATTCCTATTTTAAGTGTTTCTGAAGCTAAAAGGTCTTCCCAGGAAAGTCCTGTGTATGTTCAACTGGTGGGACAACATTTTCCTCCAACCCTGACCTTGGCTTCCTACCTAAAAGTTGGACTTCGATGGACGAAGAAATCAGTTATATTTCCTGGAAAGCTAAGAGGAAAAAAACTCCACCTGTTCTGTCAAAACCACTCTGAAAAGGAGATGAAGATTAGGAAAATTTCCATGCTGAAGAAAATTTGGACAATTAGTTGCCTATCAAATGCTGACATTGCAGGTGGTCACTTTTATCTAACATAAACCAGAGAGACTACGCAGAGAGATGACTTTGGTTTTAAAGTGAGTAAGCAGCTACAGAAGACCTGGTCACAAAAAATTGCCATAGATTACATTGTAATTATAATTTCTCAAACTCATATAGGTTCATTGGCATGTAATGATAAACATAAGTGGGTCTGAAACTAAACAGACAGCCACATACTGTTGTAAAATCTCCTCCTTTGAATGTTTTCCAGCCTTGGCAAGATACAGTTGTGACTGACTTGATCTTGGGTGGGCTACCATCCCACCTGCAGAGGGAGGCTGGAGGAGGTGGCTTCCCAGTGTTCCTCCAGTTCCATGATGTTGACTCCTGTGCTGTTATTACTCTCCAGCAATTTGTAACCATCCCTTCAGCTGAGAGACAATAATTGTGGAAGTGCATTTCAGTACAAAGTAAAACAGACCCATGTAAAGTGCTGCTAAGGGTAGTTTAATCAAACCTGTTCCACTTTGTTCTGAAATGGACTAGAAATGCTCGTGTCATCAGTTATCAGTTATCAGTCCCCATAGCTGAGGTTCCAACAATTTCAAACAACTGAAGGGTATTAATGAATAGCCATAGGGTAATGACATCTTAAATTGCTACATCTATTTCAAAAATGAATGTATGACTGTGCCCTAAGCTTCTCAATTTCAAAAGGATAGATTACAAGAAATTAAGAGTACTAGTTGGTAGAGACAGCTGCACTGACAAAAGTACAAAAACAATCTGAAATTTATACCCCAGCCAAGGGGAAAAACTTCTGTGGAGGGTTTTCAGACCTAATTAGCTAAATAATCACTTCAAAAAGGACATTAAATGCAAGTAGAATGACTATAAAGATTGACATAAGAGATTGTTCAACAAAGAAACACTACATTTTAGTCATCAGAAAGCACAGGGAATAGCTAACAGTCAAGTTGACACAGTCTAAGAAGGAGATTAAAATAGAAAAGGATTGTTTATAGAGAAGGCATAGAACTTTCAGAAGAGGTTAAAATTAAGGGTAATTTAGACAAGCTTCAAAAGCTAAACTAGGAGTTTGCCTCAGTTTCAGCTAGGATAAGTGCCTGAGTGTGGTATGAAAGACAGGAGAACTTACAAAAATGAAGATGAAGAATTAGTAAATTATAGAGTGGGAAACTATTTTAGATAAAATACAATGCTGCCAGACGAAGACCTGAACGTAAACAGGGCACTTAAGAATCAGTCCTCTACTAGGGATAGTAGATACTACTACTTAGATACCCCTACTTGTAGGGATATCAGGGATTTAATAACCAATTTCAAAAAGCCCAAACTCCCTCAAATGTATATTTTTCAGAAAACTTAAGGATTTTAGGGTGTTCTCACAGCTTCTTGTGGTTCATGTGTATTTTTCAATATTTGTGTAGGTAAAACTGCAGCTATCCACCCAAAATACAGACTGATTTTCATTTTTAGTTTCAGGTACTTCTTTCTTTTCTTTGTAGAGGAGCTTGCTGTGAAAAGAAAAGGGAAGGGAAGGGAAGGGAAGGGAAGGGAAGGGAAGGGAAGGGAAGGGAAGGGAAGGGAAGGGAAGGGAGGTGAAAGGGCACCTGTATGCAAACACATATTCCCAGAAGATGTGCTGAAGGAATATCTGCGCTGAATGACATGAACCATGACAAACAAGTCATACTATTCATAGTTTTATGGAGAAAAATGGTTAACCCCAGAAATAATAAGTGATGTGTTGAAGGTGTTCCTGTTAACTATAATCATCCTAACATGTGGATAATATGGCAAATGCAATACCATACTTGCTGAAAAATACAACTGCATTAAGAAAAGGAATGGTCAAAGGACTGCTAAAGAATGAATATCTTGTTATGTCCATAGACTTATACACACACACATAGACAGGTATCCACAGAGCTTGGCAAGTTCTTCTGGGGGATATCAGTATCATAAATTAGCAGTTCAGTACATTAATGAAGCTTTCTTTCTTTTAACATATGCAATCACTTTGACCAATGTAGCTGACGTAAATAATGGTATACCTTAGTTAGAGAGCAGTGATATATAGAACCCTATCCCAGTAAAACTAAGTTCTGGAGAACATTCAATATTGTCTTTAAAATTCCTCATTATAACATTGTGTATAAAGAATCTTTGGCCTAATTAAGAGACGGTATGTGGGTATGTGAAGCTCAGGAAAAATGGTCTAAATAGGGGTAGTTTACAAACCAAAGTTTAATGGAAAGACTATAAACAAATAAATAAAAAACCCCAAACCTATTAGCAAAAGTATGTAGAAAGTGTGCATTTCAGTATAAAATCAAACTAATATTGCTGGAACTGTGAATGTTTGTGCATCAGTGAGACAATGAAAATTTTCTCTAATTCTTTTTTCCCACAATCCCATTTTAGAAAAGTTCTATAAATGGAGATCTTTTGGCTGAAAGTATCATATGATTCATGTTTAAGAGTCGGACCAGGTTGTTGTGATTTAACTGCACATACTGTTGATTATTTCTTAAAATAAGGAGAATCTGAAGGTAGCCAATTAATCATGACTTCTTAAAAGCAATAGGTCTAGTAACAGCAAAAAACTGACTTTACCTTCCACAGATGTTTTAATCAATATGAAGTTTAAGCAGCAGCAGAACATGCACTAATCTCATTGATGCACTAAATATGAGAAGTGTTTTTGCATGTAACACTGCTGACTGGTTCTAAAAGATTACTTAATTCGTAAATGCTAATATCACTTTGCAAGTTGTCCTGGTTTTGGCTGGGATAGGGTTAAATTTCTTCCTAATGCTGTGTTTTGGGTTTAATATGAGGAGAATGTTGATAACACACTGATGTTTTCAGTTGTTGCTAAGTACCCTCCTAGTCCAAGGACAGCTCCCATGCCTACTGACTGAGCTAGGTATACAAGATGGGAGGGAACATAATCAAGACAGCCAGCTCAGCTGGCTAATGGGGTATTCCATACCATGTGACGTCGTGCTCAGGATATGAATGGTAGGCGTGATCCAGGAAGTACCGATCGCTGTCTGGTTATCGGTCAGCGCGGGTGACGAGCAATTGCATTGTGCATCACTTATTTTGTATATTTTGTATATTTTATCATTATCATCATTATTGTCCCGTTTCTGTTCTATTAAACTGTCTTTATCTCAACCCACGAGTTTTTCTCACTCTTACCCTTCCGATTCTCTCCCCGTCCCACTGCGGGGGGAGTGAGTGAGCGGCTGCGTGGTATTTGGCTACCTGCCAGGTTAAACCACGAAACAAGTGTACTAAGGAAATGGAAATAAAAATAGACTGTAATGTCGAAAACAGATCAAAACATTAACACGTACCTGTAACTTTGATATCATGAACATCAGGAACATGCAGTGACCATGAAATGGTGGAGTTCAAGATCCTTAGGGCACTGAGAAGGGCGCACAGCAAGCTCACTACCCTGGACTTCAGAAGAGCAGACTTTGGCCTCTTCAGGCATCTGCTTGGTAGAGTGCCATGAGACAAAGCCCTGGAGGGAAGAGGGGCCCAAGAAAGCTGGTTATATTCAAGGATCACCTCCTCCAAGCTCAGGAGCAAAGAGGAAATCAGGCAAAAAAGCTAGAAGGGCTGCATGGATGAACAAGGAGCTCCAGGGCACAGTCAAACACAGAAAGAAAGTCTACAGAGGGTGGAAGCAAGAACAGGTAGCCAGGGAGGAATACAGAGAAATTGTCCGAGCAGTCAGGGGTCAGGTTAGGAAAGCTAAAGCCCTGAGAGAATTAAATCTGGCCAGGGACATCAAGGGCAACAGGAAAAGCTTCTATAGCTATGTCAGAGATAAAAGGAAGACTAGGAAAAATGTGAGCCCTCTCCAGAACGAAGAGGATACCCAAGATATGGAGAAGGCTGAGGTACTTAATGACTTTTTTGCCTTGTCTTCACTGGCAAGTGCTCAAGCCTCACTGCCCAAGCTGCAGAAGGCAAAGGCAGGGACTGGGAGAATGAAGAGCCACCCTCAATGGGAGAAGATCAGATTCAGGACCATCTAAGGAACCTAAAGGTGCACAAGTCCATGGGACCTGATGAGATCCATCCATAGGTCCTGAAGGAACTGGCAGATGAAGTTGCTAAGCCACTACCTATGGTATTTGAGAAATCGTGGCAGTTCGGTGAAGTTCGCGCTGACTGGAAAAGGTGAAACATTACCCCCATTTAAAAAAGGAAAAAAGGAAGACCCAGGGAACTACAAGCCAGTCAATCTCTCCTCTGTGCCTGGGAAAATCATAGAACAGATCCTCCGGGAAGGTATGCTAAGGCAGATGGAGGACAAGGAGGTGATTTGAGACAGCCAGCATGGCTTCACCAAGGGCAAGTCCTGCCTGACCAACCTAGTGGCTTTCTATGATGGAGTGACTACATCAGTGGACATGGGAAGAGCTACAGATGTCGTCTATCTGGACCTCTGTAAGGCCTTTGAGACGATCCCCCACAACTTCCTTCTCTCTAAACTGGAGAGATGTGGATTTGATGGGTGGCCTGTCTGGTGGGTGAGGAATTGGTTGGATGGACGCATCCAGAGGGTAATGGTCAACGGCTCAACGTCCAGATGGAGGTTGGTAACAAGTGGTGTCCCGCAGGGGTCCGTACTGGGACCAGTACTGTTTAATGTCTTCATCAGTGATATAGACAGTGGGATCGAGTGCACCCTCAGCAAGTTTGCAGATGACACCACG
>NW_009223806.1:14965-19316 GCF_000690835.1 Fulmarus glacialis | reverse complement strand
GCTGGACAGGAGCTGACGATGTGCGCTCGCAGCCCAGAAGGCTGACCATATCCTGGGCTGCATCAAAAGAAGCGTGGCCAGTAGGTCGAGGGAGGTGATTCTGCCCCTCTACTCTGCTCTGGTGAGACCCCACCTGGAGTACTGCATCCAGCTTTGGAGTCCTCAACACAAGAAAGACATGGACTTGTTGGAGTGGGTCCAGAGGAGGGCCACAAAAATGATCAGGGGGATGGAACGCCTCTCCTGTGAAGAAAGGCTGAGAGAGTTGGGGTTATTCAGCCTGGAGAAGAGAAGGTTTTGGGGAGACCTTATTACAGCTTTTCAGTACTTAAAGGGGGCTTATAAGAAAGGTTTTTAGCAGGGCCTGTTGTGACAGGACAAGGGGGAATGGTTTTAAACTAAAAGAGGGTAGATTTAGACTAGATTTAAGGGAGAAATTTTTTACAATGAGGGTGATGAAATCCTGGAACAGGTTGCCCAGAGAGGTGGTAGATGCCCCATCCCTGGAAACATTCAAGGGCTCTGAGCAACCTGATCTAGTTGAAGACGTCCCTGCCCAAGGCAGGGGTGTTGGACTAGATGACCTTTAAAGGTCCCTTCCAATCCAAACTATTCTATGATTCTATGATAAAGCTGATGGAAACAGATAGCTGAAAGGGTTGGAAATGAGTTCATATCCCTTACTGTGAGTATTGGCACTTCAAATGCAACACTAAATACCAAAATGCATTACCCTCTGAATATTGTTCACTAGACTGTATGAAACGAGCCAGTGGATCTTAGTCTGGTTTTGAATGGCTGTATCACCAGTGCAAAAATATGTAGAGATACAAGGGATGAACAGCCCTGAAAATTGTATTATGCTGTAGGCATAAGCAGCGATGCTTCCACCATATCAGTGACTGTGACATGTGTCTGAACGGTGCACACTGTAGGTCTGGCTGTCCAATCAGTATTTTTTACTATGAGTAAATTTATTTTCATGCAAACATTTCCTGTACCTGCTTCTCAAAAGGAATATCTTTGCACTCTTGGAGATGACACACTGGTTTTACAGAATAAAAATGGTATCATAGGTCTCTCAAGCAGAGGTAATATACTTCTTATTTCAGAAGTTGTGCTAATATTTAGGATAAAGCACTAATCAATATCACAGTGCTCTGTTGCATTTTCAACACCTTTAACCAAGTATTCCACCTGAAGCTATGCCCTCAAGCAAATGGGCCCTAGATGATCACAAAGCACACTAGAGGTTTTCTATGACAACACACATGGGAAGAACTTGCTGGAAATGAAATGTGACAAAAGGGGAAACAGCAGCTCCAAAAAGCCTTCCAAACCTAAAAGAAAAATAGAAATAAACAGATAAGTCAAAAACAGGGAGAAACAAAAAGTCTCTTTTTGTCCTTTACATTATTGTGTGATAACTACATAACGATTGTTGTGGGGGAGTGTATTTGTAATCAGAAGGTTTTGTCAGTCTGGAGGATGAGCTGAGCCACAAGGTTGTGATTTCTAGAAACCAACTGCTAAATTTCTGACTCAGGTCATTTAAATGGAGATAAGTTTGTTGACCTCCATGATAATGGCTATTTGTGCATGTCAGAAAACACATCTGGCTGACAGAAATGACAGCCACTGGTCAAGGGAAAATTAGCAACTATATAGGCCAAATCTGAACGGCACAGAAAAGAAGAGATGAAAGCTTGCACATTATTAACTCACATTATAGCAGAATCTCACAAATACCCCTTTCTATAATGTTTGAATTTATTCAGAGCTATTTATAAGGAAATTGTATAGGAGCATGTAGATATGGAAGAATTCTTAATATTTCAGAATAAACTTACATAAAACTGAAGTTTTATGAAGACATACTGAATATTTTAACCACCAAACACTTACACATATGAGAAGCCCCACAGAAGTCATATTCTAACTTTTTAAAGAAGGGATTAAATATAACTGTGTTTATGTGTACATGGATTGTAAACATTTGAATATCCATGACTGAGAAAGCCTACAAGAATGATAGACCACTGTATATACATGGTTACGCAAAGACAGCAGGAACTAGGCTTAGCAAAATGTATGTCCTCTAAAGTGTCTGGGACAGCCACGTTGGTCGCAAGATACAGCTTGTCATCTATGGCAGATCCACACCATTCTAAAGAGCCGGCTGTAACCAGTGCCACACACTGATGCATCTGAAATGTCCACAGACACCTACATTTAGGCAACTGAATCATGTTCATTGAGGCAATGACACTTGATGTGGATTTTTTGGATACTATAATCTAAGCTTCTGCCAAAAACCTTTCAGCATGATGTTGGAAAATTCACTACCCATAGAAAAATGTTAGTGAAAAACTATACCTCACATGACATTTGTAATAGTTGATCCCTTCATCTGCATGAGGTTTTTCAGACATTTTTATTCAGAAAAATGCCAAAAGCCTATGAACAAGTCTATTGCAACACTACAACACAAATAAATGTTTAAACATACCAAAGTACTTCTTAATAATGGTTTCAAAGTGGTTAAATACTATTCTAAGAGTTAGAATAACTAGCTGTGTTATACAGCTTAATTATAGTGGAAACATTCCCATGGGAATGAAGATTTGAATGGCCTGCAGAATAATTATTAAAATAGTTGTGACTAATGGACTAAATTTATTTTGTGAGACTTTTTATTTTATAAGCATTTTGATAAATGTTTGATATTCACAAAGATATTTGTCAATCCAGCATAAATCCTCTCTAGAATGATAGCTTCATTATCACCACTATTACAGTATCTTTCTGAAGACTGAAAATTCGTATTAGAATATGTTAGAGCTGCAGGCAAGTGAGTAGCCCTTTGACTAGGACCCAGCATGAGATTGCACTAACTGAACAAAACACTGAAAACTACAGGGTGTGACATAAGAAAATGCTGAATGTAACAGGTAGCAGTGTGAGAAGCTGACAAAAGTTACAGACAGTATCATGAAAGATAGTAAGATCTCACAGGTGGTTAACAGGAAGTTAACCCACCAAACTCCAGAGGGATCTGGAGGGGAGCATTGGGGACTTTCTGGTGGGTACCACCTTGAAAGACCAACAGCACCAGTGTAGCTATATCAGTAATAACATACAAAACCAAGATTGCCTGGATAATGGTATCAGAAACACCAAATTTGGATAAAGATGTATCTAAACTGTGACCAATTGAGAGGAGTAATTAGGGATTGTTTACTTGGAAGGACACTGGTGTGGGAAAGGAAGGTACAAGGAAGGTCCAAGGAGGTCAAAGAAAAAGGAAAAGGGACAAGATATGCGAGTCATGAAAGTGGCGCTGCCTGGGTTTACCTGTCAGGAAGCCCTGAGCTTGGTCACTGCAGCTGGAGGAAGACAGTAAACTAAACCCACTTCTCTGACTATTGCCTGAGAATCAATCCAATTCCGTGTTCAGGAGGACCAGAGTAGTGATGGTCAGGGTGATTTTCCTGACCAGCAATGGAGCACCAAGAAAGACAGATCAAGCATCCTAGTATAACCATGTTGATATCCATTTCAGCTCTCGTGGCATCAGAAGTTCTCCACCACCCATAACAGAACAACTATTTGCTAGTCACTATTTAAAGGACTTCAGTTCTCTAATAGTAAAGCCCAAGAAAATGATGTCAGAGGTAAGTTATCTAGGCATATGTCATACAGAGGAAACAGTAACAAGCTAAAACCAGAAGTTCAAAAAATGAATTTAAAAAGTTATTGCTCATCCAGACAAAACAGGTTGCCTCCTGTAAACTGTGTTATCTACATGTGACTAATTTTGGTATCGTTATTATTATTTGCAATGGATATTCAACTCCAGTTGATTAGCATCGAAGCATTAGTGTAAGATTCAGGATAGGCAGAACAGTCTATCCAGTTGCATGAAGACTTGAACCAGGATCTACTGGAGCAGAGTTTTACTGTAATTCTCACACAAATACTGCTACTTTACTCCAGATTTACATGCCTGTAAAATGTCTTCATTTTATCTGAAACATAGTGATCTAATTTTTGTAAGCATAATCTTGCATTTTTCTACTTTAGCTTTAAGAAAGTGAAAACAATACAAAAGAATGGTAAACCTTATATACTAAGGAAGTATGTCCATACTGGAAAAGGATAAAGCTAATGTTCCTCCCTACAAGAAGGCAGCTGTGTTCTTTCAAACTGTCAGCGTTCATGGAGGGCCGACATCCACCCCAGTCACAAGAAACTCTGCTGAAACTGTGTTCCATGCTGATTGTAATGCAATTGTCTCTGGAAAAGAAAGGGGATATATAACTCCAGTGATAATACCAGAGTAGAGCATTGG
>NW_009223806.1:7293-14934 GCF_000690835.1 Fulmarus glacialis | reverse complement strand
GAAAGAGTGATAAATAGCTTAGACTGGCAGTAAAAATTCAATGTTATTTAGAGGCGAGACAAAGCAATGAGCTCTTGGGAAAAGAAAGTGACTAGTATTTCAAGTCTGCATTCAAACATTTGAGGGAGGGTCCCATTTTCCACCACTCCACCTCTCTCTTTTCCACCCAAAGACCACGCTAATACTTCTTGAAACAGTTGATCATTTTTTTTTTTTTTTTGTACGCAAGCACCACCCTTCAGCTTGGAAAGTTGCAGGCAGTATTACTGGAAAACATGGGCTATATCTAACCTTAACATATCCCTGTGCAGATCTCAAGGGATGGGCTGTAGCAACAGTAACAACAAACAAGAGCGGTATCTATGGCTTCCAAAGAGAGAAACAGTGACAGACTAGATAGAGGAAGGATTGCCATGGCTGGGGCTCTCTGTGCTTGGTAGAATCCATAAAAAATACAAAAAAGGCGGATGCAACAAAGCCCTACCAGCTGTCCAGAAAGATGATAATCTGCTAGTACAATATTGTGACAAAAGCAGTTGGAAAGTGTGGAGAACTGTTTGACTCCACACCTATAATAATGGTATTACTTAGCATTTATATAGTACGTCTCAGCTGCACAGCTAAAGCTCCTTACAAAAGATAGGGATCATTATCCTAATTTTGCATTTGGGAAATGAATACGTAGAGAGTGTAAGCCAAAATTTTAAGAGTTGGCTCATTTGGGAGTTCTGAAGAAAAACAAGGGATCTGATTTTACAGAGGCTCCAAACATCTGCAACTTCAATTAGAATGGCTGGTAGGTGCAGGTGTTCATCAACAAGAAAATCATGTTGCAAATGTGTCAGGTTGAAGACTTCCGACCCCTGTATCCCAAATTAGTGGATGCTTTTGTGAAAGGTAGACTGGTTGATATGGCAAAGGTTGCTTGTAAAGCTGAACGACAGGAACTGAATCCAGGTCTCCAGACTTCCATCCTATATAGTACTATAGATTGAACTACAGTGTCTTCACTAAAAATAAGCTCACTAACATTTTTTAAAAAATAAAAATAAATAAAACAAAAAAGGCTTCGCTAAAATAGCAGATATAATGGAAACTCATAGAAACGTGTTTTTGTGGTGGGTTTACTTACCTAATAGTATCAAGAGAAAGGGATAAAGTGTGAAGCGTAAAGGAGACAGAAAGCTTATTTTAGGATGGAAGATTTATTCTATAATTTAAAACAGGGAAGTCGGTAAACTGTAAGAACATAGCAATAGCATGGTCAGAATAACCAGGCTGAATGACTTAGTATAGCTCCCAAGAGCAGAACAGCTACACTAGCAAGGGAGTAGCAAGATCTGAAATGCAGCCTAGCTCAGGTAAAGGACCAAATCAGTGTGACTATTTTGGCTCCAATGCTCAAGCCAGTTTGATAGGAGTTGGATGGGAGTTGGATGAATATCACACATTGTGGCATATAGGTATTGCTTAATGTTTACAACAATTGCATCACTATCACCAGACAAAGAGAGAAAGAAAAGGCGACATTTGCTGAAAATTAATGAAGCTGAGTTCACTAATCCCCTCTTAGATTAAAGACTTCTGAGTATGTAAGGGCTTTGGAAAAAAAGATGCAATTATTATTTAGAAGGCTGGGTCCCAACAAAATTTCCAACCCTATCCCTATAATAATAACTGCTAATACCCTTGCTGCAGTTTGCATCTGTTCCAGAGTGCGGCTCACTACAGAAAAAGCTTCCTCTTGAGAACAATCTCATAAGGCAGAAGCAGCTGCTCTTGTTCCTGCTGCTCTCCCTCTTCAATTCTTTGGAGTCATGTCACTAAATGTCAAATGATAAGTTTGCTTTATTACTTCAGCTTTCGGTGGAGTTTAGGGACAAGTTGGTAGCAAGACTTTGACTTCATACTGTAATGCATGAGAGGACAGCCCTGGAGTCAAGGCCCAGCCTTGCTTCCTTCCAACCTTAGAGTTGTTTAACTAATAAAATTAATTTGCCTCTTTAAAATTTAAAATAAAGACAAGATGTTTCGATTTTTTCAGTAATTTACATTGGCAAAAATGAAGGGATGTTATTTGTATGCTGATTTGTCTGGTGAAAAGCCAAACTGCAGATAGTCTGGCCTGGTGCCAGTCTGAGTTGCTTCATTTCTTCTTTTGCCTGAGCTCAACACAGGCAAGATAGCTATTGTGCACCAGTGGCTGGGCCAGAAATTTAAAGAACTGGAAGTATAAGACAGAAAGTCAACAAGGGGGAGACAGCGAAACAGCGATCTTGCCATAGTTGCCACACCAGGCCTGACTTTAAAGTATATTGTTAATTTCCTATAGCACCAATAATTACCACCATTTTTGCAGCTTTATGACTTCTGGTTTTTACACCTAGAAACAGTTTGCATTTTTGCCTCCTACCTTTTTTTCCAGCTACTTATGAGCAAGAAATGTACAGACTTAATAAATCTACATGTCCACAAAATAGCAAACACACAACAGATTAATCCTGTAACACACCATCAATTCTCAGCTTTACAAATCAATAACTGGACTGCAAAACACAGCATCTATGGCAAAAAGTAACACCATAGCTGTAAAGTTTTAATCTGCTTGTCTAGGAGGCTATGTTAAGGCAGGGGAGACAAGGAGGGGGTGTTGCCCTCTATGTCAATGACCAGCTGGAGTGCATGGAGCAGTTTTAGATACAGCCTTTGCCCTTTGGCCACAGTGCTTATGTAGGGTGTGCCTACATTATTGACTGGTGTATGGCACAAGGAGATAAGGACTGTGATTTGATTTGCTGCAGTCTGCAACATTTCCAAGACTGCACGTTTACATAGCCTCTTAACCAGCAATTAAGTTTGGACCGGTATCCAGTCCTCTGTGCATACCATGCAGGTATATAGGCTAACTGCTGGGCAACCTTGCATCCACACTGCAAGTGGGGTGCTCTGGGCAGTGCCCTGTTTTGTGTCTTAGTTCCAGCAGAAGAAAAATCATTTTGATTGTACCAGCAGTGCATGCACTTAGTTGCATACCACGGTATAGACAAAAAGCAAATTTTCACCTAAAAAGATCCCCTCCAAAACTCAAATTCACTAGACACAACCATCATCCAACAGACTAGGCTACAAAATAACCCTGGTCATAAAAAATCGAAAGAGCGTTGAGTCTGTTTGTCATAACTTTGCCTGTTTCTGGACTACTTAGACACCAGGCATCAGGAATGAAGAGGATGTGTATTGGGTTTGCACGGCAATTTTTGGTAGTGGGGGGGTTACAGGGATGGCTTCTGTGAGAAGCTGCTAGAAGCTTCCCCCATGTCCGATAAAGCCAATGCCGGCTCCAGGTAGGACCCGCTGCTGGCCAAATCAGCGACGGTGGTAGCGACTCTGTGATAACATATTTAAGAAGGGAAAAAAACTGCTGTACAACAGCAGCGAGAAGAGAGAATATGTGAGAGAAACAACTCTGCAGACACCAAGGTCAGTGAAGAAGGACAGGGAGGAGGTGCTCCAGGCGCCGGAGCAGAGATTCCCCTGCAGTCCATGGTGAAGGCCATGATCCCATGGGGAGCCCATGCTGGAGCAAGCTCTTGGCAGGACCTGTGGTCCTGTGGAGAGAAGCCCACGCTGGAGCTGGTTTGCTGGCAGGATCCATGGGACCCACGCTGGAGCAGTTTGTTCCTGAAGAACTACATCCCATGGAAGGAACCCACACTGGAGCAGTTCATGAAGAACTGCAGCCCATGGGAAGAACCCATGGAGAAGTTCATGGAGGATTGTCTCCCCTGGGAGGGACCCTATGATGGAGCAGGGGAAGAATGTGAGGAGTAAAGAGCAGCAGAGACAACGTGTGATGATCTGACCACAACCCCTATTCCCCATCCCCCTGTGCCACCAGTGAGGGAGGAGGTAGAGAATTTGGGAGTGAAGTTGAGCCCATGGAGAAGGGAGGGGTGGGGAGAAGGTGTTTTAAGATTTGATTTTATTTCTCATTATCCTACTCTGATTTAATTGGTAATAAATTAAAATTCGTTTCCCTGATTCAAGTCTGTTTTGCCTTTGATGGTAATTGCTGAGTGATCTCTTTGCCCTTATCTCGACCCACAAGCCTTTCATCATGTTTTCTGTCGAGTTAAAGAGGGGAAGCGATAGAGCAGCTTGGTGTGCACCTGTCATCCAGCGAAGGTCAACCCACCACAGGGTGACAAAACAGATTACATTCATGTTCTTACGTAGTAACGAACACAATCTGATAGGAAGTCCACAAACAAGAGCGCACTTTGCAAATGTAAAGATAGATAATAGGTCTTTTTGCTGTGACAGTCCAACTGGATCAGCCCCATACCCCATCTGCCCATAATTAAAACCCCACACTCAGAAATAATCTTATCAAAACTCTCTAGTGATTCACTCAAGTATTTGGGTAAAGGTTGCCCATTCTCTTCCTTTGGAGGAGAAACAGATCTAAGGCACACACAGTATTCACCTAAGCTCTTACGACAGAGCTTCTCAGCAGAATTTCATCCTCAGCATTTCTAGAACAGAATCTGATTTCCCTGTATAAAACAGAAGATCATTTGTTTGCCCTCTGGAAAGCGGTCAAGCAAGACACTTTTATCAAACTGCTTTGTTCTAGCAAATCTCAAAGAAGATTTTGAAGAATGGATGGTTCAGCACCCTGTGGAGAGCAACAGCTGCTCCATGGTGCAGCCTCACAAGGGAGCAAGGAGATTCCAGCCAGCCATGGATGGAAGTTCAAGGTGGACAAAATGAGATATCTCAAACAATAATTAAGACACTTATCCTTCAGGCAGAATTAGATCTTTAATGACTACAAGTTGCTAAGATACTAGGTCTGGACATAAACTGTCATCCAAAAGGCAACATTTGCAAAAAGAGATGCCTCGCAACGCCCTGCTGGGTTGGGTGCAACATTACAGAGACAGAAGTGATGCAGTTAAATTGCAGAGACCGGTCAGCATTTGGAAGTTTTAATACCTAAGCAGCTATTAATTGTGAGCTAACACACTATGTATGTGTAATGATGTGTTTGTTACTACGTAATATAAATCTCCTCTTTCCTTATGTTTCCTAAGAATTACTTAAAATTTACCAAGTAACTGCCACTAATATTTATCAATTTTAATTACAGAACCAACATATTTCCAGGGAAAGATGTCGTCCATAAATATAAAACTAAATATATTGCTGAGTACAGGAAATGAAGTAGTATTTAATTACCAGCAATTGCTATAAGTAATTGTCAAGTGCTAACCACCACTACTACAAATCTCATGTAAAATGGAAAAATTCATGTGTTGCTGCTAATAATTTAATTTACTAAACTTACACTTTTGCACTCTGCTTAGAAGAGAGGATAAAATAAATATAAACATTCCTTTACACAATGGAAGCTGGGTGAGTACAACACCTCCAGGCTGCAAAACCAGAATAAATAACACTGCAGCTGAGAATGATAATTCATATAAAGCTCGAACATGTGCAGTTGAAATCAATATATACTTCAAACAGTTTCACTAATCATTTGAACAGGAACCTCATCCCACAGAAAACATCGTAAGCTACTGTTTATGATAACAGTAATAACTGTTACTAGTTCAACACCAAAAATAATAACAGCAAAAATAACAACAGCAGCAGCCTTTGATTATTTTAATTTTGTTACATCATTTCAGCTACGACACCAAAAGTCTATGAGTCTACACAAACTTCTTCCTGATGTCTCTGTTGGAGTTTGAAAGAGTACCCCTTAAGCTCTGTGAACAAGGTTTCCATCTGCTGTGTTACTAGAAATACTAAATAAACACTTACCAAGCTGTGTTACTGATGTGTGAGAAAAGAGATGAGTAATAACCATGAGATTTCACTCGATTTCAGAAGTTCAGTTATGTATGTGTTCAAAATCCTAGCAGTCAATTACTCCATCAGGTAACGCATTACATTGTTATGGGAAGGCCTGTATTTGTGTCTCCTCCCAGTCAAACATGCTTTTCATGTATCCATTATGTGATGGACAGGAGAAACTGCATGGAAATGAGGAGATTAAGAGAAGGTTTTCACGTTAAATATTATGACACAAAGGATATCATCTGGAATTTAAGAGTGTGAGAGACAGGAACTACATGGAAAGCAGTGATGAAATGTAAGGCATTTCTACCTCTACATCATTGATTCAAGGGCAGCCACTCAGTACTAGTGGCTTGTGAAGGTAAAAACAATGACTCCTCTTTATTTACACCATCTCAGGAATGTCTGTGAAATTATCTCACATTCTGGATGTCATGACTGGATCTCTCTTGGGAATTTCATACCTCAAAGGGATGTAAGAACTGTAGGGACCAGATTATTTTTCTTTTACAGATAGAACTTCCAAGCCATCACTGCAAACACCAATCCTGTAATATACATGCATAGTATGTGGTCCATAGTACATGGTCTTTCATACAGATTTTCCCTCAATGTCCTTATTTACATGATCTTTTAAATTTGCAAAAGCATTTTTCTAGTTATGCTTCTATGAGGTTTTTATGCATCAACAGACACGCAGCATCTGGCTAGATGTTAATGCAAATTCTTTTTCCACACAGCCAAGGCAGTTTACAGAACAGAGTCTGAACTTTGAACTTCACCAGCCCAGCAGTCTTATCTGCACACTTTTTGAGCTTGGTGACAGAATTTACTATGCATATTCAATATCCAATTCCCCAAAATACCCAAACAGATCAAAGCAAAACCAGTTTTCTCATACATAATTACAGGAATATCTGTCTGTTTGGAGCAATTTCCAAACCAAATTATTGTTTACCAGAATGAACAGCACAAGTGTTTTCTGAAGGAAAAAATCTTCCATAAATTTATATAAAAGATATATTTCTAGCCTTCCCTTGAGTGAAATGGAATAGTTATTTATGCTCAAGCAAACAAATAAAATTAATCACCGAGAAGAAGTTAAATAGTTGGGAAAAAAAAATCCTTACAGGTAAAACATTTAGGAAAGAGCGTAAAAATGAAAGGTTAAGATGAAAATATTGTACAACTTTGCTTTTTCTGCAATGAAGGAAATTCAGTTTATGAATAAAGCTCAGTGCCTGCTATGTGTCTCAAAGAGCAACGTGTAAATGTCAAACACAAGTTTCTTTCACTTCCAAGCAAAAGTCAAGATACTGTGTGAAACATTATGTAATTACTAACAGTATTTGATGTGATGGTATAAAATATCCAACCAACTTATGCTAACTATTTAAGCCAATCATAGGGCACTCTTCAGATATGCTTGCCAGGCATGTTTTAGGAAAAGCAGACACAAAACACTTTGTCTCTTTTCTTCTCAGGTGCTGTAAAGTTCAAACACTGCAGTCATCTTCCCAGACCCTCTCATATCCTTTGCTCTCCTCTTAGAGAGGAGCAAGAGGGAAGAGTACTAGCCTGATTTCCTAAACTTAGGCAATCATGCTGCATCTTTCTGCTAACTCTCTCCTCCCCATAAATTTTCAATCCAGAGGCCAATTTCAATTAAAAGTTGCAGACGTAGAGCTCTCAAAGATATTAAAACCTTGTGAATTTAATGAAAATTGGTTAACTAAAAAAGACATCACATAGGTTGCTGTCATCAAGGGAAAG
>NW_009223806.1:0-7280 GCF_000690835.1 Fulmarus glacialis | reverse complement strand
ACCTTTTTCAGCATCAAATAATCTACCCAGGAGATCACCACAATCAGTGGTACCTGGTCTTCAATGTGTTTGTATCTCATGGAGGACTGACACTTTGGTCAACGTAACCGAGGGTTACGAGAGGAGCTCAGCTCTTATTAGCCACAAGAGAATCCACAGCACAGGGAACCACTAAGTGTTCCCTGACTGTGGCAGAATCTTCAGTGAGTTTAGGTCATTTATCATACATCAGAGAATATGTGTTCAAAACGTGCTCATACTGGCAGCGCTCATTGTTGTGGAGTCTCTAGTATCTAATAAAGTGGCAATGCAGACTCAAGCTCATTTTCCACAGAGTATTCATAACCTCTCTCTCTCATTTTCCCTTCTTTCTTCCAGGTGGAGTATCAGATGTTTAATAAAACATGAGCTCGGCTTGCAATCGTAGTATACTTGAGTTAAATTTGTCCTTCAGCTAGGAGAGAAATCCACAAGAAACTTTACCAATTATGGTTTCTTAGGGAAGAAGGCGTTTTCGGGGAGCTGAGCATCAAAAGTACTCAAATCATTATGTATGAACTGATTTATAACATCCTAACTTTTATAATGATTGAAATGTTACACTATAGAAATCAGAAAGTCCTGTGTACAAAATTCCAGTGATTTCTAGGCAGATACACACCAACACGCAACCCTATGCAGCCTGTGAAGCTGTGAATGGCAGCCAGTCCAAATTCTTCACAGAACCTGATTTTCTCACAGCTGCCAGGTAAGGAGATAAAGAGCTCTTTTGAGATGATATAGCAAGATTTCTGCCAATTGATTTTTTTTTTTTTAACATTTCAGACAGGGGTATCAATTTTGCTTATTCTGATTTCTGACCTCAAATTCATTGTTCCTATCATATTTCTTGTTAGCAATATGATGAGTGGCAGAACAAATCTATATTCTTCTGTTACGCTCCTCTGCACGAGGGCTGTGTAGGAGAGATTTTTCTTCTTTTCAAAAAAATGTAATTCCTATGTTAAATGAAGATCCCAAAATTTCTGAAGAATTGCACTTTTCATCCTAAAAATATAGCCTGCAAAAAAATCCACTCAGTTTACAGGACGTTGTCTCTTAACTCTATTAATTCCTTTGTAAATTGAAGCCCTTGGGCAATATATGGCCTGAATTTCTTCTCACCTCTGCACTCTTCTTTTTAGCAGCATAACACGACTGAAAACAATGAAATCACCCAGTTAAAATGAGGGGAGAATGAGGTCCATGTGTTCCTATGTTGGTTTGATAGAACACGTGTTCATCCACTAATAATCTGATTAACAGTTTGAGAATCCTAAGAGTTTTACTATGAATTCAGCTGTGTTGACTATAGAGTCATGCTGCTTAAGAACTGTAGACTCATTTTTTTCAGTTGCGTATTATGAAATTAATACACTTCCTATCTAGGTATGATGAACACTTATTCTCTTGCCAAGCTAACTCTAACTTCTGATAGATGTGACAGTTCAAGCAAAACATTCTGAAACTCTGCCAAAACCCTGAATTGCAGAGAATGCAACTTTATGCTTAGAAGAATTCCATTAACTTTTGTCTGGCTTGCTTTTTTTCTCAGTTGTTTTCAACAGCCACTAATAGTAAAAATTAGGAAACAAAACAGTAAAGGCTATTCTCTGAATATGTTTGACCTGATTCAGAGCTGGAAAGCACTTAAAACCTTCCAAAAATCCTGACATTTCCCCAGAAGTCTATGCTGTTATACAGAAAAGTTAGCAACAGATAATTCCAAATCAGATTTCTGTCTAATTTCAACTGCCATTGGAAAAGCACATAACCTTGCAAAACAATTATGAGCAAAAGAGAGATTTCAACAATTAGGTGAAACACTTTACACTTCCTGAAGCAATCTGCAAACTTACTTATCTATTACAACTCACATCTGTCCATCATAAGAGGAAAATACTTGCCAAATACTACTTCTGTTGTCACTTTTACAACACACACAGATAAATCGACAGGGTAGTGACCTATATTTAGCTTTGGTTTTTCATTTCTTTCTGGAAGACTGAAATCAAGAGGATAGTGAAGATTCACTATGCAAAGTTCGTGGCTGTGCGACAAGTAGTTTGGGATTGGGACATAAAAAGAAAAAAAAAAAAAAGGAAGGTAAATAGACAAACTGAAATTTTCTTAGGTAGCATGTTTCCCAAGGGCATGGTTGTGATACTCCACCACAATACTATGTAGTAACTTGTAGAGTTTCTGCTGCCTCCAAGCTGAAGGACTCAATATTTTAGCACAAGCCACAGAAGTTCACAATTTAAGCCAAGACATTCACAGGCTCAGTCCCTAAAAGAAAATGTAGCAGTTCTTCCATTTGTGTGTGTCAGCAGAAGACATTGATTAGTAAATCCCTGTACAAATCCTAGCCATGCAATAGTGCAAGGGGAGGTTTCACAGTGCATATCTCCTACATTATTGTAAAAAATAAATAGATTTTAAATTAAGAAGGTTTGTCTTCAATCTTGAGTAGGTAATCCACTACAGAAAGTAAATTCTAGCACTCTGTCTTTGCTGTGAAAATGCTTGAGATAAACACATTCCTGAGTAAAAAGTGTTTCTCTTATGGAAGAAATTTAATGGATATATCCTCCACCAAAGTATGTTGTTTTAAGCTACAGCACTAGACAGTCAAATCCTGTGCTGGGCATGTCAGCACCAAAGGCAGGGGAAAAAAGCAATAAATTCCTATAATGTGTGCAATAACATGGTATCATATAAGCCCACCTTTCCTACCAACTAGTAGCAGTCACCTCACACAGGCAAGGGCCCAAGGAGATCCCTTCAGTTTCCTTGGTCTGAGGAGGCCTCAGCTATGATTTGTAAACATCCCAGAACTGAGAAAATTTTCAGAGAAACTCAGGACACATCTATGTATCATAATGAACCAAGCTGAGCTCTTTGTCTGAGCCATTCCTTGATCCACTTATGTAATAGGACTTCGGTGGTATCATGTAGACTGCTCTGGACTGCAACAAAGCCCCTCTGCACGGTGGCTGCTGTTATATACTCACCCACAAGAGCAGTGGGGCCAGACCAGGCAAAGAAAGTGCAGGGACTCCAGCACAAACCTGGTCATCTTTTTAGCCAGGGCAAGCAGCAGCCTGATCACCTGGCATGCCCAAAGAATAACCACACTGCCACATCATGACGAGGAGCCGTCTGGGTCAAAGAGCTGTCTGTATAGTAATAAGAATCCCAAATCTAAGATGTATATCCTCCTGTTCTAAACGAGATTTTTCAGAAGCCTATTTCCTTTCATGCACAAAACCAAAGGAAACCAGCCTTCAGAGTTTGCTGCCTTACATTACAGAAAAATCAACACACCCCTCATATAGCCAACCCACATTTGTAGATGACATACTCTTCCTTCACCCTTCCTAAAAGAATACTCACAATTCATACCCAGCGGTATATAAGCACTCCAATTTCTTGAGACCTTCACTATTTTTCTTTTTCCTCTGTTTCCTTCTGTTCCCAGATGGTATTCTATGCTGACACTGTGTCTGAAGTTTATACAGCTAGACCTTTACAACAATTACATGTATAGAAAAGCCCGAGATTAGAAAGGACATGTTTAGCAGTGTTTGCATGTTGAGCATCCAAAACTCTCTCTCTACAAAATAAGAATACATATATTCTGATTGACATAAGCTTGACAGATTTCCACCATTACATCTTATATACTGAAAATGACCAAGCTATTGAAGCCATTCAAATTGAAACATGCTAAGGTCTCCTGATCCATTGATAACAGGGTGCAACTGCCTGATAATCTGATTGTACAAATGCCACTCAGTGAAAGTTTTTGTTTCCATTGATGCAAGAAAGACAAAGGAGATCCAGGCAGACCTGGATGGTGCAGGACTTTCTAGGAAGAATGTGGCTGTATTATTATACGCTGTGATTATGAAACCAGTAAGTAAATAAGGAGTGATTAATCATGCTGGGAAATCACTAGTCTACACTTAATTTCAGGCAAGGTTGCAATGTCAATTAAAACTAACGACATATGAAACACATATGTATCAGAACTGCTGGCATGGCTTTATGAAACCCATATAAACTTACAGTAGCAAGTTTCTTTCTATATCATTTGACTGTGGATTATAAACAACAAAGCAAAAACACTAAACTCATGAATAAATCTCTTAATGTGTTTCCACAGGATTATTGACTCTTTCCAGTATCAAGAACAGCTCCAAGGCTATCCTGCAAAGGAGCAAAATGGAAAATTATGTGCAAAATAGATTTTAATTATTCAAATTCAACAATTTTCATACAATCTAAAAAATCAGCTTGACATACCACATATGGGCTTTTCCCACTCTTGTCTGACATACAATTAAAACAGGCAGATTTTCTAGTGGAATAGCAACACAAGATTTTTATTTGACCAGTCTACTCTGCTCGATACTACAGTCAAATCTTAACTGGAAAAACTAGTAATTTCAGTATTTTGCTAAGCTGATATTTACTGAGCTCATTTCTGCTGAAAACATTTGATATGGTTAAAACTCATTTCATCTTGCAACATACTCTCTGATGGAAACCTTTAAGTTTTGGTTTTTGCTAATAACAAATCTCAGCGCATTTTCTTTTGCTGTCCTAGCTTTCCTTTCTTCCCCAAGTACTATGATCCTTGGAACGCATTTTCCAGCAAATAGTTTATATGGACAGAAATTAAATCAAGCTTTCAAATCCTATGTGGTTTTAGAAATCTCTAGGGATTTTTGTGATTCCAAAATGATAAAAAGGAATTCATTCTATTCTGAAATAAAAAGGTTTCAGGAAGATTTTGAAAGGAACAATCACAATAACTGATGTAAAAGTTTTCCTCAGTCTCAAAGAATAGAATATCAGCTATGGCTCTTGTATTTTATAGTCTCCAGATAGCTTTTATGTGTTATTATTAAGTTACCTTCTACCCATATTGTAGTAAATGTAGCAGTGCTGTAATTTACTCTCTTGCCATGCTTAATACTTTAAAAAATTGCAAGTGGTCATTACAACCCAGTGGTTTTAGAATAGTCTTGAAGGTGCCCTGTATTAGCCTGGGCAGTAGCAAGCCCCTGATCAAGATCAGGAATTATTTAACATCTACTTTTATCGACCTTTATTCCCCATTTGTGCTCTGGATTTGAAGGTGGAGGAATACCACACTGGAAAATGCACTTCTGCAGGACTTTAACACATTCCTAGATCTGCTAGCTTACAACAATACGGCACTAAGTAACTGCGTATGGATAGATGCACAGAAGCACATTTTACAATGACTGGTAAAGACAAGGCTGGTGTATTTTGCAAAAGCTTTTCATTTTTAATGAGCTATTCACTTTCTGCACTCATTTTATTTAATAGCTTAGCCTCCTAACTCTCTCTTCTCTCTGGTAGTGAATTACTTTCCAGAAATAATAGGGAATTTTAAGCACCATCATGTTGCTGGTATTGTCACTTGAAAATGTGGGTCACCATCACCTCATCACCCCATCCTGGCTTGCTCATTAGTGGCACTTTGTATGGAAAACCTCTAAAGATCATTACCACTGTAGTCTAAAGCCAATGTGCCAGCATAACGAAAAACAATTCAGCAGTTCCCTATGCTCTGTTAGTTGTGTTTGTCATAAATGAGTTGTGGAGATTTGGAGTGAATGATCCATATCATATTGAACCGTCCTTTTTATCGCTGACAATTGAAGGTGACTGAAAAGCTGGGTCAGTGACAGACTGTATCTAATTGGAAACCTTTCCTCATTAATGTTCGATGTTGACTTGTATTAGTTGATGAAATTAGGACCACAGTGGAATGGATTTTATTACACAGAATGAGCTGGTTGAGCTCTCTTCCATTTCAATGTTTTTTTAACCCCACCCCTGGCTGCTGAGAAAGGAATCCAGAAGCAAGGGAGCTGTGAGTGATGCAGGATTAAGAGGAAATTGAGTAAAAATGTCAGTGCTGCTCAGGAAATTGAAACCATGTGCATATTTATGCCACATTTACTTCAGCAAATCTTTTGTGAAAATACTTCCTTATAGATCATCTGGGGTTATTTTGTGGGTTTAAATCAGAAGTAGGAGAGAAATGTTTCCCAGGTAAAAGGGAAATGGCAAATTTTAGGGAAAAAAAAGTGCTTGTTTTCTGAAAAGCAGAAATAGGGAAATATTTTTTCATGGTTTAAATAGTCAGTTTTGCAATAAGAAAAAAGTAACACTCTCTTTAAAAGTACCCCCAACCCTGAATAACCCATTTTCTTGTTTATCAGTTGCTATAAAAAGCTGTTAATTGAAGAAAACCAAGACAAATCCTTAACATTCTGTCATTACAGAAGAATAGGGTGGCAAGGGATGCTTAGCATGCAGTGTCTTGCTATCACAAAAACTCAGTTAAATGATCTTGTCGTCAAACTCACAACTCATCTTAAATATAGTCCTTTTTTTTTTTCAGCAGAATTCCATTAAAATCAAATACATAAGGGATATCCTGCTCTCAGCTCCTTATAGCATATCCTTAAAGCCCGTAAGTCACTGCTAATTCTGGACAGAACCTCAGAACATACTGGAACTGAAATTTTTAAGATCAGACTTAAAAAAAGCAAGGGCTTTCTTTCCAAGCCACTTGTATGAATCTCTCAGAGGTTTTCCACTTCCATCAAACTCATGATTCATGACTTTTTGCCTCAAAAATCTTTCAAAAAATCAAAAACATGTAAGTGGACCCAAAGTTTCACCTACTTCTGTAGCTTAAAGGCATGCCAAAACCACCATGCAAATAGCTTCGAGTCTGTGATCTTAGAAATTCTGCGTCTGAACAAACAGTTCCACAAACTGCTTTCAACTCTCAAAAATTGCTCAGTCTGATTCAGACAGGAGTCTGAGCTATTTTGTCAATGTCTCCTCTTTTTGCTTTTAGTCAGAGATTGACCCATCCTCACTAGGTCTTGCAGCTATGCTAATTTGTAATCATAAGCACCATGTTGTAATCATAAGTGCCGTATTATAAGACACAGAAAACTGACAGTGTAAACTGAAAAAGAGAGAAATAAGTTGGTAATAGAGCAATATCAAACATTCTTTTACTAATACCTCAGTAACAGATTATCTTGGTATGTTGTTGAAATTTTTATCTTGGTCAAATTTGCCTTATGTTTATTTTTTAAAAATAAAGCTAATAAGTTTTCGTACATCTTTCAGTACAGTTATATGCTTACATTTTATAAATCATAGAATCATAGAATCATTAA
>NW_009223805.1:24070-24602 GCF_000690835.1 Fulmarus glacialis | reverse complement strand
TGTGCCCGGGTGGCCAAGAAGGCCAATGGCATCCTGGCCTGTATCAGGAATAGTGTGGCCAGCAGGAGTAGGGAGGTTATCGTGCCCCTGTACTCGGCACTGGTGAGGCCGCACCTTGAATACTGTGTTTAGTTTTGGGCTCCTCACTACAAGAAGGACATTGAGGTGCTGGAGCGTGTCCAGAGAAGGGCAACAAGCTGGTGAAAGGTCTGGAGAACAGGTCTTTTGAGGAGTGGCTAAGGGAACTGGGACGGGAGAAGAAGAACTTTAGTCTGGAGAAGAGGAGTCTCAGGGGAGACCTTATCGCGCTCTACAACTACCTGAAAGGAGGTTGTAGTGAGGTGGGTGTTGGTCTCTTCTCCCACGTAACTAGTGATAGGACAAGAGGAAATAGCCTCAAGTTGCACCAGGGGAGGTTTAGATTGGATATTAGGAAAAATTTCTTCACCAAAAGGATTGTCAAGCACTGGAACAGGCTGCCCAGGGAAGTGGTGGAGTCACCATCCCTGGAGGTATTTAAAAGCCGTGTAGA
>NW_009223805.1:21551-23704 GCF_000690835.1 Fulmarus glacialis | reverse complement strand
AACTAGCAATAGGACGAGAGGAAATGGCCTCAAGTTGCGCCAGGGGAGGTTTAGATTGGACATTAAGAACAATTTCTTTACTGAAAGAGTAGTTGAACTTTGGAACAGGCTGGCCAGGGAAGTGGTTGAGTCACCATCCCTGGAAGTATTTAAAAGACGTGTAGATGAGGCGCTTAGGGACATGGTTTAGTGGGCATGGTGGTGTTGGGTTGATGGTTGGACTTAATGATCTTAGAGGTCTTTTCCAACCTTAATGATTCTGTGATTCTATGATTCTATACCTGTCTAGTAACGAGCTAGATCAGTGAGGTCTCTGCTCAGGGTAGACCATGAGGTGGGATTATTTCCTCCAAAGAGCTCAGTTGTATCTACTATTTTTGTTATTAACTGATGTAGGAAGGCTGGTGTGTACTCCAGAAGCATGCAGACTAGCTCAGTGTGTGTGCAGAAAGCTGTCCAAACAGGTTTTTTCCACCCGGGAATGCAGTGGTGGCTATGCTGAATGTGCCTAGTGGTGTTTTGCATATCACTCTGGGTGTGAAGATACCTAACACAAAAGGACAGGCCATGAATTTTGTTCCCTATTTCCCAATTTGTTTCTTGCTTGTCTTTTTTTCTAATCAATCTGTTATTCCTCACCATACAGTTGCATACCCTCTTCTGCTGTCTTTCAGGCTTTATGAATTTTGCTTTGATTTCTGTGCAGCAGCATAAAAAGAAACCTGCAGGGAAGTTTTCCATGTGTTGTGGATCTGACAGGGAGGGCTGGAGGCTGTTTGCATGCCCTTATGCTCAAGGTTGCATTGACTGTCCAACTCCTGTTTCCCAGGCAAGTCCTCTATCTGCTAGGCTAATAACTTCTTTTCTTCACCTAGTGCTTCAAGACGTCTGCTCCATGCGATACATGTTAAGTGTGATATGAAACTGTTCGACAGAGTGGGCCTCTTGAAGGAGGTGGGCGCTTTTCTGTCTGGCCTTTGTAGATGGCTGGGCTTCCCCAGGGCAGCCCATGGGGCCATGCTCCAGGGTCACAATATAGCTCTGCGGAGGTGCAAATGCCTTAGGAAGTAGGAGGTAAGCAGAGAAGTGCCTCACAGCTTTGATGATAGCTCTGCAATTGGATGGGTATGAACCCTAAATCCCAAGACCTTACCCTTACTGAACAATTGCTTAAGATCTGTTTAGCTTCCCAGTCACTTCTTGGGATCCAGGCCACTGACTTTTTTTTTCTTTTTTTTTCCCCTCCAGATTAGGGGATGTAAGGAATAAGGGTATCTTTGTTTCACAAACTCATATCAAAATACGATGAAAAGTCAAAAGTGGAAATTTTAAAATATTATTTCCACTTTTTGTCCTTCTAATAAAACTGTTCTGGAATAGTATAAGGCTGGCTGGCTGGCAGCCTCCCATCAACAGCAGAGCTCTTTGACTGGGATTTTAGCAATATGTTAGGGAACGAGGTAGGAGGCTTTGCCGTGATTAAAGATGACGACTACCACATATCTATGCCTATACCTATCCACTTGGTCAGTGTTGCTCATCCCTCAGTATCTGTGTGGTAAATTCACTTGGAAACCAAAAGAGATATGAAAAACATAGAAATAAATATTAAAGAAAAAATGTAAAATAAAGTATCTCTAAAAAAATGGCCAGAAAGTTTAGCTTTGCTGTGGGCAGGGGATTAGAGCTAAAGACTTTAAAAGTTCCCTTCCAGTCTAAACCATTCTATGATTCAAAATTCAATATCAATATGGTACTAATATTAATAGATATATATCTGTTAGAACACAATTTTCTGTAAGTGTTATATAGGTATTTCCTCTGTCAAAGGAGATTTTGTTGGTTGTAATGAGGCAGGTAGAAGACCGTGACATAACAAACTGGGCAGCAAGTAAAGATTGTCAAAGAAATGCAGGGGATTTCATACCAATTTAAAGAAGATGTGGGGTTAAATACTTCACACTACAATTAGGGAGCTAAACTGACAGCAAAATGAAATTTAGATGGATCCTATGCAATTGAAATTTAGGCTAATCCATTAGGGATAAAACAAATGCAACATCATCAGTAACTAAGAGCCTGTTTTTTTTTTTTTTTTTAAGAGCTGTAAAAAGTACAAAAACTTAGCATTGCAGTTTCTGTTAAAACTTTGT
>NW_009223805.1:0-21534 GCF_000690835.1 Fulmarus glacialis | reverse complement strand
GCTGAAATATTCTAAAATGTGTTGAGGTTTTTTGCTTAATATCACAGCTATGGCAGATTCTTTGAAATGTCCTGACAGGAGTTATGATTATCATATCATTCAGTCTACACTCACAAGATCCATTTTATGGGATGTCGGGCTATAGTTACACAGGTCATTTGGTGTACAAGCCCAACATATTTTGACAAAGAGAGGAGAGGAGCTTCGTAGTTTTTGCCGATAGAAGAAGGAATAACCTATTCAACTTTTTTAGGGGTTTGCCAAGTCAAGCGTTAGCAAAAGGAAATATGCAAATCAGGGTTGCACTGAGGCTTCTGCAATAAGGAGGAAAAGATCTGGCACGTTTGCTGGGGAGGGTGCAAATTGTTTGGCCCCAAAGAAAAGGGCCAACCCCTCCCTCAGTGATAGTGACTGCTCTGATGCCATGAGAAACACACAACTGATTTGTGCAAGTAAGAAGCTGCAATTGCCTGTTTGAGTATCCCGTTATTCTCTACCATGAGGAAGATGGGACATTATCTTTGTTTATACTTGGCCATGTCAAATGTCTTTCAAAATATTTCTGTGATGGCAACACTTAGGAAAATTCTTGATCAATCCATTTAAATCAGATGTCAGCCTCATTGATGTCAATACACAAAACAGACAGAAAATGCTTACAGCTTCAGCAGTCTTTGTATCAACTAAGAGGAACCTGTGAAATTAATAATCTGGTAAGAAATATATAATACTCTATACAACTGTTCAGCAAAGTATAAATGATAAAACCCAAGCTGCTTCTTTGAAACAAAATATATTTTATTCACCAAAATATTATAAACTGGAAGTAGTTGTGCATAAAAATTGTGGTGAAGTGTAATAAACTTCCTCATTAGTAGCAGTTGACCAAATGCAAAAAACAATTGTGCTTGAATTACAGAAGAGATATCGGTATGTACCTGATTCCAGATCATAGAAGTATTTCAATTTATTAATGGACTGACTATCTTTAGGCATTGTGGCTATGTGTACACTGTTAAATAGTGCCTGGGAAGGCTTTGGGCTCTGGAACTTGCATATTTATACAGTTGGATGGGCTAAAAGAAAAATTGGAGCTGCTGAAATCAGAGCCTAAAAATGGAGGTAGAGATAATATATCATTTAAAAGGTGTGGATTTAAAAAAAAAAAATCAAATACATAACATTGTATGTTTTAGGCTTGTTTACTGGAGAAGTAAAGAACATTCAGCTGCTACACAAAAATGGACATTGTAAGGAAAATAATTAAGTACCAGAAGAATGGGGAGTAACTATTAATGAATTCCTATTCATCCTATGTAGGTGCAATTTCAGTGAAGATTTTCTATCTTGCTTCAGTGTGGAAGATATGGACATTTACAGATGAGTAGGCTAGATGATACCTAATGTCTACAGCTTAAAGATTTTGGCTTTACTTGTATTTTTGAACCATGTCTCAGCAGATAAACATTTACAATTTAAAGAACAGAAGAAAACACTAATTCTAAATCTTACAGAACCACTGTGACTCAAGCAGACATTTACTGTGTTGTAGGCACTCATATTTTTAAGCCTTCCATTCATTATCTGTGGTAAGAAAATGCTGAAATACTTCTATAAGGAAATATCGTCTATTCAGTCATGCATAGTTTTGTTGAACATATGTGTCTATCTCCTGAATTTACTGTTGAATTTTTAGGTTTTGATACATGTATATTCTGGCAAAGAAGGTCTTTCACATAACTTAATATTGTGATACTGTGAATGAGGTTATGAGAGTAGAATGTGTCTAACATGTTAAGAATGTGAATATTTATAGGTGTATACAACAGAGAGGATAAAATAATAAATTCTATTATATCACTTACAACACATTTGTGGGGCTGTTGGTAATTTGTTCATTAGCACTACACCTCATTTACAGTAGTGTGAAATAAGAATCAGACCTTGTGTGCCTTCATTTGAATGGCATTTTTCTTCTTCACAAAAGTCTATGTAGTGATCTCAAAGACTAAAACGAATCAAATTTACTCTTGTGTACCATGTCATATGAAACTGATGTACTTGTTTCGTGTGGTTCCTTGTAAAAAGGAAAAAAAATGTAAAAAAGATGAATTAGCTAAAGTTAACATCACTTTGCAAGTTGTATATTTTATAAACTCTTTTAGGTTTCACTAGAAAACTAGATGAGAAACACAGATTTAAAAAAAAAGCTTTAACTAAAATGCAAAAGACAATTTTAAAATGTAGTGGACTAGTAGTTATTACCTTTATGAACTCCAAGTAACTTCAGCAAAAATATATTCAGAAAAGGAGAAAAGGCTTTAGAAATATCTTTAGTTTAATCTAAAAACCTATAGCAAGTCTAAAGACTGCATTAGGAAAGGAATTATTGTTACAATTAAGCAGACACGTATCTAATTAACTGTTACCGACAATCCTTTCTTTTGGTGTCTCTCATGAAGAGGTCACATATAAATGTGCATTGTTGATTAAAACTGCAGTCAAGGAACAATCTGAATTTTGTTTTTAAGGGACTGCACTGCAGTATTCTAGTCAGAAGTCTGTAGATTTAGTTATCTGGTATATCAATTGCTAAATAGCAGTAGAATGAACTTGAAAAATAATTAATGTATTTATGTAACCTGTTAAGGATTTATACTGTGGGATACTCTTCACATATAGGGTCAGTTAAAGGATATGTCCATCCGTCTTAACTGAGAAATTCACAACACAGTTCCTGCCATTTTCAGGGCAAATATCCTTTGCTTGGTTCATGTGATATATGAATTAAATACTGCATTTTATAGATAATGGGAGGAAAACATTCCACATTATTCCATGAACCCATTAAATAAGCCTCCTTAAAAGTTCTTGATTTTTAAAGCTAATTTCTTGATTCTCCTGTTTTTTTTTTTTTTTTTTAATATTATTTGTATAGATTCTCTGTGTTTATTTTCACTGTTCCAAGCTTATTATCTTGGATATTTCTTCTAATTTTCAGTTGGTTCTAGCAGCCTCCTTAACCTAACAGCCTTTATTCTTCTACTCACCTGGTCCACACAGCAGCATAGCATAGAGGAAAAAAGAACATCTCCTTGCCTGAACGAGATAAATGCTGCATGAGTTGCATGAGCTGAATGAGCTGAATGTGTAGGTATCTGAAAGGACGAACATCAAGGGGATAGCTGCATTCTCTGTAAACCGCTTTGGATAAAAATTATAGCAACCAGGTAATGAGAATTTTGCTACTCATTTAAATGGGGAAAAGTTTTCACTTCCTTTTCCACTTGTCAGTAGATAGCCAGGACTGCAACGGGCTAATGTTATTGCAGGGTGAGGGTTTTAATTTTGCCCCAAATCTCAGGATAATTTTTCAAGGTTTTTGGGTTAGCTTTTAATGCAGGATAGCCCAGCTGTGTTCAGTGGTGCAGTGCCTGCCCTGACCAAAGTGTCCTGGAGCTCTGGACAGACAAGGTAGCTCTACATTTCCTCCAGGCCATAGTTTGCTGGCTTTGTCCAACCTGATTCCTTAGTGTCATGTTTAGTATTTATAGTATTTAATGCATAACCATTTGATATGAATATACAGAGATTCAGGGTGAATTTTTGAACAAAAAGTTGTTAACATAATCCCCAAGATTGCTGTGGAGGGAGAAGTCATCCATTTATAGTCTCTAGTAAAGGAAATGTTCATATTTTTCAGGCCAATAAATGCTATTAGATCAAATTTCAAAATGTCTGAAGCAGGTGGGAATACAAATTAATTTTCAAATATCCTCTCTCCATCCCTATTTTTTGCTGTAGAGGAATGTAAAAGTGGATTGTAAAAAGGCTCAAGGAAAAAATCAGTCCTTTCTTCAAACACACAGAGTAAATACAGCTCTTTTTTAAAAACCTCCTCAAACACAGAAGTCTGCATAACGTGAACGGAAATTAAATGAAACACAAATCTACACAAACCCTGTTTCTGCTGTGAAATCCTAAAAGATCTCTTGCATACTGTCTCCTTTGTGATCTCATTCTCTTCCATTTGTTCTGTGTCAAGTAAAATAACTAAATCTGTAAATATAAATAGCCTTATTATCAACTTGCAAGTTCATTTTTCATCCCAAGTCTAATGCATGAACCAACAGTATATGTGAATATGTGCAAGGTCTACCAATCCAGCCTAGAGGGTCTAACTGAATCTATAATTTGGATACAGAATATATAACCAGAGGAAAGCATAATTCAGTAGATTGCATATCTAAACTTCATATAATTTTGTATTTGTAACCGAGGAACTACCTAGCCAAAATCTTTACTGCCTGAAAATATTCTTTTATTTTTTTGACAATAGTCCAGGGTTTGTTTTTCTATTTACATAGAAATTCTTAGAAATAATCTCTGTAATTCCTTAATTGTTTAAAAAATCTCCCCTAAATCTTCAAACCCAGCCATGAATCAACATCACAAATCCTCCATAAGGACCTGAAGAACATCCTGAAACCTTACTCAGCTGTGGGCAGGGAGGAACAGAGAGCATATATTTGGATAGATTTCAGTTGACCATGGAACCAGAAGCTTAGATAATGAGTTTACCATTTATTAATCTCCTGCTGGAGAATTGTATGCTAGGATGTATTCTTTAGTTTTCAAACTATACATCCTTGCCCTTATTTTTGGGATGGAAGGAGAGGAATAGAAATAATCCATTTTCAAAATATGAACTGTTAGATCATGTCTGTACAAATCAGCATGTATGCTAGGAACATATGACTTAACCAATGCAGCTTAGTGGGAAGTCAAAGCAGACATCTAATAATCATAGTCTAACCCCCAATATTGTTAGTAGTCTCACTGCAGACATTATTAATTTGGGTATCCAAATTTGCTTATACAATAATCCTAATCATTGAGATAAAATGGGATACTTTATTCCCAAACGATACATGGCTTTAAACTCCTTCTTCACAGCTGTAGAAGGGCAAGGATACTTTCCTGTATCGACTGGTTTAATAATGACAACATCTAATATGGTCTCCTCTGCCAAGTAACTAGCGATAGGACAAGAGGAAATGGCCTCAAGTTGCGCCGAGGGAGGTTTAGACTGGACATTAGGAAAAATTTCTTTACTGAAAGAGTGGTCAGGCCTTGGAACAGGCTGGCCAGGGAAGTGGTTGAGTCTCCATCCCTAGAAGTATTTAAAAGACGTGTAGATGAGGCGCTTAGGGACATGGTTTAGTGGGCATGGTCGTGTTGGATTGACGGTTGGACTTGATGATCTTAGAGGTCTTTTCCAACCTTAATGATTCTGTGATTTTATGATTCTATGATCTTTCACAACATAATCTTGTGCTTATTGATTTTGATTGTTCCCCTTACAGTACTTACTACTACAAAGTTCTTCCTGTACTTAGCTTTCCTTCTGAAGTCCTGTATGTATCCCAGGTACTTGTGAAGCTAGCTGTGGCTCCTGTAGCATTTCTAAGCTGCTGCAACAGCCATGAGACTTAGATGACAGACTAAATTTCTGCTTGAATACTGTTTTTAGATCCTCCCCTGGTCAAGTCAGAAGTAATACAGGAAACTGCCAGTTCAGAATGAAAATCTTGGGAGGGCAAGTGATTCAGAATCAACTAATATGTCACATTGGGGTTTTTTGAGAAATCCAAGTAGTAAAACATATCTTTTTTTTTCTTTTCTTTTCTCCTTTTTTTTTTTCTCTTTTTTTTTTCTCTTTTTTTTTTTTTTTGTTGTTTTCAGAATTGACAGGTGCTAATAGTTTGTCCACTACTATGTACATGGCACAAAGACCATCAAATGCTAGGCAGATAATCACCTCAGAATTGTGAGAATCCCAACAACTTTTAATTGGTTTTAACTCCTCCATAATTACCTGTGCAAAGTTATAATTCATGAAGTCCTCTTCAGATCCTAGATGGAAGACCGAAAGATTTTTACATTGGTAGGAGTCACCCACAGATTCTTAATAAGTTCTCAGTGTTTGTCACAAGTTTTTGTGACTAGGAGGGGGTAGATCTTGCAACTCTTGTTGAAAGCAGACTATTTTATTGACTTACGTTTTCAGGTCCTGACATTATTATATTCTTTTGTTCTTTATTTGAAAATGTAATGCCTTACATTTTATACTACCTCGACTGGACCTAAGTCATGGGAGTGCTAGAAACGAAGTTATTTTGAGCTCTCTGTCTGTATGCTCTGTTTTGAAAATACAGGATTTAGTTAGGGTCAGTTTCCTGGCTGAACAGTTCATCAGTCAATGATTGCTCCCCATTGCCAGCTTTATATTGGAATTTGATTAATAACAATATACCCTCAGTTACATTTTTTCATTAAGTGGCACTAAATATGCTACAACTGCTGTTCAAGCAAAGTGTTTCTACAATGTCATTTAATGCAGCTAGATATGCCAAAAATGAAACTTCAAAGCTGCCTGTATAACTAGTAGGGCCTTGAATTAGTGCCAATTTAAAGCACCTTCTGTGTCTCTTTCCATTGTCTTTGAGAAGCTCCTGTCTTGGTGTATTTTAGAAAATCAATGAAGTGATGTAAGAGGATTCTGAAGACGGGAGAGGAAAAGTAATAAGTGTTAGAAGTTCCATATTGTCAAAATCTCCTACTTTCAGAAGTTAATTTGCAATGTTAAGGCTTTACTCTGAATCAATTTTTTAAAAAGAAATCAGTAGTTATTGTTTGATTACAGGACAGTGCAGCCTCACAGGAAACATCTGCTTTCAAGGATTTTCCCGGAAAGTATAACCTTAGATTATAGAAAATAATTGATCTGGAACAACTCTATCTAAGCACTCCTGCCACAGCATACTCATCCAATGATCTTTCTTGGACTTTTAGAGTTCGAGAACAAATTTATTTGCCAAGATACAGCAAAACAGTTGAAAGACTGTTTTTCAATTAACTTGGTTCTAATCCTGAGTACTGATGTGTTCACAAATGTTTTCTGATTGGTTGTACTTATAGGTTCTCAAGGCTTGGATCTTTGGTTAGTAATTTCATTTTTGAAAGACCGTTAGGTTTTGCTTCATTTAGGTTTCTTGTATTGAGTAACTGGGCTTATTAAAAAATGTTTGGATACTTTGGGAGCTACTCTAACTTTTGTTGTGACACATCATATCTGTTTTAGTCTGCCCAGCATATCTTGGGACAGATCATAATACGACACTGATGTAACTGACATAGCCCACCCTGCTGTTTCTTGCAATGCGTAGTTTACTGCAAAAACTGGCTTTTAAGAAGTAAAATAACTGTTTTGCCACTGTTTATTTCACTGATATTCACTGGGTAAAAATACTCACTCTTTATGGATAGTTACCTCTCTGGAGCAATGCAAATGGTGTTAGGACTGTTCCATTGCTATGGGTAGCAAAATGAATGAATGAACATCCATTTTAAGCACATGTGGTGCTAAAAATATTTTTTATTTTAATATGAATAATGAATTTTACTCTTTCTTTTCAAAGACACCATCATGTTTTTGATTGTACTGTTTGTACATTACCTTGGGATATTAGTGTCAATCGTACTACATTAGAGAACATTATTGTGCATTTAATATTCCTAAATCATTTAAAAATTAAGACACACAGCATATTATGCACTGTATATTAATGCTTTATGTAAAACACAGCTAAGATGAATCAATGAATCTAGGATGACTAATTCTTTGCTAATTATGCTCTGTTCTTTCTGACTGAACAGAATAGAATTACTTTGAGCATATATGCATGCAAAATTTGTCCTAGAGATTGAATCTATATTGTAGAGATATCAGATCAAATTTTCATTCTGTTAAATACAAATACTTTTATACTGTGTTGAATTCTGTAACCTGTTTTGATGTTTAACCCAAACCAAGTGTATTGGATACACCTTCAGCTGAAAGTATAATTAAGAAAAATGTTTTACTTTTTAAAAATGTAAGTTAAAGGCCATATACTGCAAACACTAAGCAGCCCAAAGAGCAGTTTAATGCTATCACATTCATTCAGGAGTACCTTTTCCACTGGCTGAGTGCGAGACAAATTCCAACCCAGCTTTTGCAAAAATAGAGCTTGATCTTGCAAGCTGGTGAGTCACTCAGACCTGGCTTATTCATATGATGATGAGGTGGCTCAGCTTCTTACAGGTGATGTTAAACTGGATGCACAATTTTTCAGTATTGTCTCTGCCACTGTGTAGCCTGTCTGGTTCTATTACATCCTATTACATTCTATTACAAAATCATGTGAATCATTTGCAACATCTGGAACACTGACAGTCTAACTTGTTCAAAACCTGTAATGGTTGTACAATTTCTACATTAGTGCCACTTCAATTGCTCTCTATTCTGCCAAAGAATTTATATGGCCTGGCTACTTTACTTGCATTTTTTGTGTCCAGTTTCTCCTTTAGCTGCAGTGGAACTGAATTCGTCATGTCTTGCTTTCCATAGGATGCTGTTTCTTTAATTTGTTAAACTTAGGAGATCCCTCTAATTAAACATTAAAGAACCCTCTAATCTTGCGAATTGCCATGAGGAGCTCAGGGATACTGCTTATGTTGCTGGTAGATACAAGCTCTCTCAAAATATGTTGCAATTTGGAGGGAGCCTCCATTCAAAAGTTCCCAAAATGTATGCCATGTGTGGTTTATGGTCCTGTGTAGGTACAAACTTAGAAAATTTTACTAACAAAGAGTCATTATGGTGAGCTTTTGGCAGTGTTTTGCTCTCTTTCAATATGCTCACTAAGTGCAGAACTCCCACGTAAAGAAAGTATTACTGTACCCATTTTTGAAGATGAGGAAATGATTACCTAGGAACAACACTATTTTGCTGGTATTTGTAGCTGTTGGGAGTCTTGAGTTTTGAATGACTGTTTTTATTGTATGACAATTACTTAAGAAGTGTCTTAAAAACTTTTGTCATATTATATTTTACTTTTATGTTTAGAATGGCTAGGAAAAAAAGTAGTTTCACATTTCCTTTATGAGACTCCTAATTTTCTGCAACAACTAGACATTAAAGATTCAAAAGATTTTTGGCATCTTCATTTCCTCCCCACAATGTAGATCTTGTTCATATTGCCTCTGGTTTGGCAGTTGCAGAATCAGTTTAAAACAACATAATTTGTTATAAATGCCTGAATCCAAAGGCGTTGCTGCATGCCTTTATTTCACTGTTAAAATAAGTGTTACAGGACAGCCCTTCGTTCTCTGGCCTATTGTACTGAAAAATGAATAAGTGAGAGTCTTGATTACCTTACAGATAATTCTGGTTAACTGTTATATTAATTAAAATGTGTGGTTTTGAGGATATTCTGAACTATTTATACGTGATTTAATTCATATCTGCAGTTAATTTGTATTTAATGCAAACTAATGGGTTTTATGTAAATGGAGCATGTGGCAGTCTATTTAAAAAACAAATTATCTGTCGTTTCATTTCAGTTATTTTAATTAAACTTAGAGCGTGTGTGCAGTGGGGAGGGATAAAGGATATGTTATATATGAAATGTTGATGATTAAAACCAATTTAAATATATAGAATAAGAAACAACTGATTCTCTTAGCAGAAACACCAATTCATTTTCTGACATTTGCATTTGCTAAAAGAGTAGACACAAGAACAGGCAAGGGCATGTGCCTGGTGGCTTTTGAACTGAAGAATACAAATAATTCTAGGAGTTAGTTATAATAATACTGTGAAGATTAACTAGTTCACATTTATAAAATGCTTTGAAAATTATTGGTAAATTACATTCTGAAAGTACCTGAGTATTGGAGCAAAGAAATTGGCAACTATTTACATCAAGATTGATTTTGTTCCCAAAACACTATGCAAGTCCCAGGTACTACCTTACAACCAATGGAGCCTACTATGCAATGTGATGACTGTACTCATTGTTTTAACATCAGGCAAGAGATTATGTCAAGATTTTTTAGGGCAAGTATAAATATTATTTAGCAGTTTTGAAACCTGAAGTATCATATCACTATCTCATGCCCTATTTGCTTGGATTTCCTAAGCCTGTATGAATAAACAGATTCCTTATTTTTTACTATTCTGAGGAAATTTTGCTCACAGCATCAGCTCAACTTCTTCATGATTTTGTGTTTCACCCGCTTTTGACCAGTCTGACAGATTTTGCAGGCGAAATGTTGTAATAGATGAAAATATTTTCCAAACATTTCTCATCTTCACTGTTCCAAGGCTTCGGCTGGACAAGTACCCTCAGTTATTATTGTTCATATTAACTCTACTCTGTGGAGAAAAGCTGCAAGGATTAGAATATCTCTTCAGGAGCTTAGCCTGGATCTTCATCAACAATTCTGGTATAACCCCAACAACGTATACAACTTGTCAGTCAATTGCTAAACTTAATTAATGTTTTAGTGTCATCAGGGATGGAAATGCCAACCCAAAACAATTGTTTGCTAATGTTAATCCTAGTTGCACTGATTGTCTGACAGTTTCTCTAATTTCAAAAGCCGCAATGGGAGCTTTCACATTTTTCTTTGCTCCCATTGCAAACACTGTGACTTTTGTTAATTCTTCAACATCACATGGTTTGTTCAGCTGAAATGGAAATCCATGCTTGGAAGTTTAAGTACTCTGACTTTGTTAGGAACTAAAGAATCAAATAAAAACTTTTCAGGTAAGTTTTATTCTCAAAAGAATTTGTGCTTGAAATAGGTTATTCTAGTAAAAAGGTACTTAATCCAGAGATAATAAAGCAGATCAGCACATTTCTTGCCTATGTTGACAGCTATGGCTATATATCTACTTTTGCACACAGAGACTTGGTCAACATTCAACAGATAGTATAAACTCTTTCTTAATTCTGTTCCCTTAATGAAACAAGACATAAGCATACGATTTGGTAAATAATGAAGGTTTAAACCCATTACCAAAATTCAGCAATTGCCTCTGTGATCTACTGTATTAGGACTGAGATATCGGGATGTTAAACACTGATTAAATGAAAAGTCTACGGATGCTATGAAATAAAAATAACTTGCCTGTTAGAAGAGTTATTTACAAAAACCAGTATTCATTTTCTGTCTCCCATATGTCAGCAGCAACCTTGCTTTGCCCATCAAGGGGGACGTTATTTAAACATGATGCCAGAGTAATTGCACAGGT
This sequence comes from Fulmarus glacialis, assembly GCF_000690835.1. NCBI lineage: Eukaryota > Metazoa > Chordata > Aves > Procellariiformes > Procellariidae > Fulmarus > Fulmarus glacialis. Next base: position 10,391 of record NW_009223805.1, on the reverse strand, counting down.
GACCTGGCTGATAAATAGGACAAAATTATTTGGTTGTTATCACTGAGATCTTGGACAAAATGTTGAAAAAGTCAAAGAAATGAACAAAAACTATTAAAGAAAAAATAAGTTATTCCTCAATGAAAGTTGCCTGAAGCACTGACCTTTGAGATCTCAGACCTCTTTTTACCCTCTCTACACCTTCCACTATAAAATATAATTTGCCATGCTGGTCTTTTTACAGGACTCCTAGGTTTATTTTTATTAAAAAAATGTCATAAACCAACGTATGTTACCAAAGCTCCAAATGCAGGAAATAATTTTAGAAATTGAGAAGAATTCTCTTATCTAATAATATATCTATGACTCATGGTGCTTCTGCTTCTGGGTAAGAGATATTTGCCTTGATTGATTCTTTTCTTATCTCATTGACCATTTCTCACTTTTGCTGGTCTTGTGAGTCTTTTTATTTTTTTGATGGGTTGGGAGATTGGATTGGATGTATTGCAAAAAGACTAATCTGTTGGTCCCAAACGGATGCCATACCCAAATGTTTATTTTGGATGATGGGATTTGCTGAAATCATGCATTATTTCACAGATTTGCCAGTCATACTGAGTTGGACTCTCTCTGCAGTTATATTTTGGGATTATATTGTGCTGTGTCTGCTGTCTGGTTCCAGACTGATATTTAGTCATGGATGAGCAATAATTTACTTTTTTCCGATTGTGTGTGCTGTGATATTATCAGAGTTTGTAAACATGTAGGACAAATCCCTACCTGCTGTTACACCACTGAAGTCCCCGGTTTTACAGCTGGTATACCCCTGTATACCTGCTGTGCCCCTTAACCCTTAGGCATTTTTTGTCTGTATTAAACTATTGTCCACAGAAAGTCATGTCTAAAAAATAGATTTTTACTTGGACAGTGTGTGTATGTTGGCCCTAGCAAAACCATATGGCCAATCCATCTGTATATTTAAAATATCTAAATATGTGGTTCAAATATATCGAACATATGCTTATAGTTTTTCCAAAATCTTTTTTCTTACTTTGTTTGTTTCAAGACATTCACATATGCTTTTAGATCTTTACTGGACCATATAACAAGTAAGAGGTGGCAGCCTTGCACTTGTTTTTGCAGGCTTCACACTTTACATGTTTCAAATGTCCTCATTTCTGATATTCCATTTTCCTCATTTCTGGAAAACCTGCTTTTGTCCAGGGAGACATGTTTAAGAAACTTAGTAGCTTTCCTTAGTCTTTTACATTAGACAATGTAAAAGAACTTTTATTATGGGTTACTGCCATTCTGCCACATTGGAGTCATATCAATTGAAGGAGATCTTCAAATGAGCTGAACTGTAATGCAGATGATGACATGTTTTTTAAAAAGTGTTATAGAATGTTATTTTCAGTAACTAATATATATCAGAATCATAGAATCATAGAATCATTTAGGTTGGAAAAGGTCCTTAGGATCACCAAGTCCAACCGTAAACCTAACACTGCCAAGTCCACCACTAAACCATCTCCCCAAGGGCCACATCTGCACATCTTTTAAATACTTCCAGGGATGGTGACTCCACCACTTCCCTGGGCAGCCTGTTCCAAGGCCTGACCACTCTTTCAGCAAAGAAATTTTTCCTAATATCCAATCTAAACCTCCCCTGGCGCAACTTGAGGCCATTTCCTACTGTCATATCACTTGTTACCTGGGAGAAGTGACTGACACCCACCTCACTACAATCTCCTTTCAGGTAGTTGTAGAGCACAATAAGGTCTCCCCTTAGCCTCCTTTTCTCCAGGCTAAACAACCACAGTTCTCTCAGCTGCTCCTCACAGGATTTGTTCTCCAGACTCTTCACCAGCTTTGTTGCTCTTCTTTGGATGTACACTAGCACCTCAATGTCTTTCTTGTAGTGAGGGGCAAATTGAACACAGTATTCAAGGTGCGGCCTCACCAAGGCCATGTACGATGCCGAGTACAGGGGGACGATCACTTCCCTACTCCTGCTGGCCACACTATTTCTGATATAGGCTGGGATGCTGTTGGCCCTCTTGGCCACATGGGCACACTACCAGCTCATATTCAACTGGCTGTCAACCAGCACCCCCAGGTCCTTTTCCTCTGGGCAGCTTTCCAGCCACTCTTCCCCAAGCCTGTAGCGTTGCATGGGGTTGTTGTGACCCAAGTGGGGGCCCCCGCAGTTGGCCTTGTTGAACTTCATACAGTTGCCCTCAACCCATCAATCCAGCTGTCCAGGTCCCTCTGCAGAGCCTTCCTACTCTTGAGCAAATCAACACTCCCACCCAACTTGGTGTCATCTGCAAACTTACTGAGGGAACACTCAATCTCCTCATCCAGATCATTGATAAAGATATTAAACAGAACTGGTCCCAATACTGAGCTCTGGGGAACACCATTTGTCACTGTCTGCCAACTGGATTTGACCCCATTCATCACAACTCTTTGGACCTGGCCGTCCAGCCAGTTTTTTACTCAGTGAAGAGTATGCCCGTCCAAACCATGAGAAGCCATTCACGTAGCAAATGAATGAAATAAAGAATTATCTAAAGAAGGATAAAAGTAGATCCTATTCTTCATTTTGAGTGTCCATAAAATAATGATAAAATGTTGGGAAACTGTATGGAACTGTGGAAAACAAATTCATTTATTCTGATCTGTGTTATTAGAGTGAAGACTAAATTAATTCTTTTCAAAGATAGGGCCCCTTAAGAGGTAGCTGCCCAGTGCTTAAAGCACTACTGTTTTGCTAGTCAGAAATTAAAGCTGAAGTAGTTTCTGTTATAGTTCCACTCCAGTTATGAATGAAAATTTAGTTGGCAGCTGAAAGAAGTGAAATGCCCTCCAGCAAATCTGTGGACCTTTGTAAACTGTAGGGCCCACGGTGCTTTTCCATGCCACCATGAGGTACACCGTTCCGGTATATCGCATTCCTTTGATGCCACAGAGAGAGATGGGATCTAGGACTTTTTGAATACTGGATCACAAGTAAGGTTAAGATTTCCATCCTGGGATGATCAGAGTTAACAATGAGATAAGAGAGTATATTGATGCTGTATCTTAACCGATGAGAAAAGAGGTGTGAAAATACACATCTTGGAGCACACCCTCCACAAATGTGATTATTTTCCACTGAAATGGTAAAATCATTCAAACTTGTCGTGACTCTTCCACTTTCCAGAGGGTCATGCAAGTAACAGAGTAAGAGAATGGTTGGCTGCAGCAGGGCTGACCAAGGTCAGGTAAGTTTAAGATAAAAACACATTATTTATTATCATGGCTGTCATTGTCTGGGCTACAGCAGAGACAACACTCACTGGGGAAAATATAACAGGTTACTGGCAACATGCCTATGTCTTGCAGGCATGGTTCATAACTCCTGTTAGTAGTTCCACCATTCCCCCTGAGAAAAAATATTAAGCTGTACATCTAGGCTGAAAATTTTTCACTTTGGTATCCCAAGAATGAGGTTCTGGTAAAGTTAGGTAGGGTGGCTTATTACTAGAGTGTCAAGAAAAGATATGTGATAAACTTTTGGATATTGGAATACATGAAGGGTAGCCATGAGACATATCATTTTAAAGGACCAAGTACAGAGCAAATGGATCCACAAAGTGATAGTAATTCCCAACCTGAAGGCATTGCCAAGATAATTCTAAGAGTTGCATTCCAGCTGAGTGATTGCAGACTCAGATTTCAGCCCGAAGTGTAAGTGGAGATCAGCAGTGGAGGTGCAAATTTTGTGTCTGCAAATTACGTTTTTTTTTAAAAAAAAACAAACTGGACTGAGTTTTTGAAAAATAACCACTTATATTCACTGACAAACAGTACAGGCACATTTTAAAACTGCTGTCTTAAGAGTCAAACTGTCTCTGTGATTGAATTTCTTTTTCTGCATAATTTTCTTTCACATACTTCTGGTTTTACTATGTAATTACTGATTTCTATTAAATCGATATGCAATCCAAACTATTAAATATTCAACAAACTTTCATTGTCCTTAAAAGTAAAGGTACAATAGTCACTTTGATCTGAAATAAGAGGGAACAAAATCCAGAAATTTACTTCTGTAAATTTTATACACATCTTTTACAATGAATATATATTTTTCCTTTATATAGTTTGTATTGAGAAGTGGGTGGAAAGCAGAGTATAATAATTCTTTGCCAAAAAAAAAAAAAAAATTAAATTCTTTCCTCTCTTTGTCTAATATATGCACATACTCCATTTTTTTAATGATTGTTCTGTGGTAATGCAAGTTGCATAGCATTTTTTGTTTTTAATTAAGAGATATTAGATCACAGAGGAGTTCACTTTTTACACAAAATTCTGACCCATAGTGTGAAATTGCAGTCTTCAGTGGGATTCAGTGTGGATCTGTGTTAATGTTTGCTATACAGCTTTCTCAATCATAAAAAGGGAAAAAAAGTAATAATTCCTATTGCTGCATTCCTTTAGTTTGCTTGCTTATTTCCTAGTGAAAACATCTAAAGTCTTTGTCTTCTTTCACTGATATTCCAAAGAAATTAATGCTTCCATACATTTTTTGAAGATATACATTAAAGCTCTGCTAAAGTGGGTAAAACTTTCTCTGTTCTGTTGCAGTTTCTCAAGGATTTTCTCTTAACACTAAACCCAGTTATCATATGCAGAAAGAAGGGCAGGATGTGATTGTTTTCCTTGGTGTATAATGAGGATTTGTACACAAAATAGAACCACTACCTTGTCTCACAAATTGAGTAGTATATCTGTGGATAACCTTTGAAATAATTCCTGCCTGAAGACCTTGCCTGTTGGTATCAAACAAGATACAAGATACTGGGTCTAACTTTTCTTCCACAAATAAAGGCAGTGACAATAGTGTATTCCAGTCTGGTATAAAAGAAATATCTCTTACCTTTATTGCAGTCTGATTAACTTTCTTCATCTAATCATTAACTTTTATTGACAAAGAAACCAAATATGCTCATTAGGTGTGGTAAGACAGAGTAGAATCAATTTATACATTAAATTAAAGGGTAAAGCCTCTAGATATTTAGACTAAAGATAAAGTAGTAACCTGTTAAATGCAAAGCCTTATTGATAGAGAATAGTAATTCCCTCTAACAGGCACATTCTTTTAACAGATTTTGATTTAGGGTGGTGTCATTGCCTCATGGAGCAATGTTTAGCTTAGCTAGAATATTGGCTCTTCTTAGAGTTGACCAAGATTCGTATAAAGAACAACTATGAGTAGTGTATAGATTTTAAAAGAAACTCTTTTATTTCTTAGTCAAGCCTTGGTCAGATCTGCTCTGTTATGTACATAAGTCTTAAGAGAGAAGTGCAACCAGGCTGGCAGTTAACTATAATGGGACATGAACTACAACGGGTATAGGGAGGCTGGTAGAGAGATGTTTGAAGAGGATGTGAAATATGAACCTAAGAGCCAAATGGTTATGTAAGGAGGTGTTTTGCATTTGGGGTCACATTTGCTTGTAACACTTAAACATTTAAGTGACTTGAAAGCTGTGTAAAAACACTAAGTACTTGGAAGCAATGCAGATATTGTTTTGTGTTACAATCTTGAAGTATTTAGCCCCTGCTTATATTTGGCATATCTAGTTGATGCTGAGCTGAATATTGCTTGATGATATGCTGCTAAAATGCAGCTGTACCTATGCAGCCAGTGCATTATGAATATCTTTTTTCACCTGAAATGATTCTCTTATGTTATGCTGTCAGTGACTCTTCTGTGCTACTTTCCCCCAGAAAATGGGCAGAAGCAGATGTAAATCTAAAAGTCCTGGGGCACACAAATCCCTGTGATCTATCTCTTATCAGTTAGCCTTCACTATTTTCAAGGTCAGTGCTGTGATGGTGGTCATTTCAAATGAGCTGCAGCTTGTGGAGTAATATTTGACATTTTGCTGACAATCAGCCTCAGTTTTGCAAGCCAGTAACAGACCACCAAGCAGCTTTTGCAGAGGTTTTGGCAACACCACCAGTAGATAAATGCCTACAGCTGCAGTGGGACAACAATGAGGAGGACGAGAAGGACACTGACCAGCTGCTTAGATCAGTTTCTTGGATTGGTTTCTCTTGGTGCAGCAATGTTTATGGGCTCACAAAACAAGTATTGAACAGGGCAAAAGGCTGTGCTATAAACCAGCAATATGTACAACATTTTAGGATGGTTGACAGAATATTTTTTGAGGATTTTGCATTGATTCTTTTACAGTGTTCTGGTGCATGTGAACACATTAACCTGAAAGCCTTAATCTCACAAGTGTTGTCTTGTGAAATCTGTCATCTTCCACTGCAGCCACTCAATAGATAGATCATTTGTTGTGGGCAGATAAACATTTGGGGTGGTTGTGATGCAGGCTATTGCATAGTTTATTAAGGAAAGTTTGCTACTGTGTACTTCAAAGCCTGCTAGATTTTGGAGATTATTAATGACACTACCTGAATGGGACAAATGATAAAATCCATATTGTTCTTCTTTGCTCTATGCCAAACATGTGGTTTCAAAATCAGAATGAAATATTTCTCTGTTGGGCTTCCAATGCTGTGACTGGATTATTAATATTGATGGAGGTTCATGTGGAATAGGTCATGAGAGCTTGGGTATATATACACACATATTTATGAAACAAAAGTTAATACATAGTAAAAGTTTTGCTCCAGTACCACTGCAAGAGAATTTAAAGGTGACAGCCTCTTCTGTGTGTCCTGGGAGACGGGTTATTAGATATTACCCTGGCTAACAAGTCATGTGCCACAGAAATGTATTATTTTACTTCGCCTAGCAATGGAAGGTGGCTTGGAGATATAGAAGGAATCAAAGGGAGAGGTGTGCCATGATTAGACGACAGCATGGACACACCTTCCTTGAATAAAAGCTGCGGGCTGCCTGCTATGCAGCTTATGTAAGAGAACAGGGGAGTCTCATCAAAGATTAGATGTGAAATTAGAAGATCTCAGGACCCATATGCCAGAACAATGTACTCTGTGCATTGTAGAGGCATCCTGCCCAGCTGAAGTATCTTCTTCAAAATGATGGTATCCAGGTAAGTATGACGTAGGAAGTTTCGTGTTCCTGTGATAAAGATAGAATTTTTTTTTTTTTTTTTTTAATTTCACAGCCAAAATTCAGTGGACGTATAATTTTCCTTATGCTGTAAGTAATATTTTTGTATACCTCCTGGAAATATAAGAAATTACTCCATGAAATGGTGTAAATACTAACAGTGTAATTACTCTGTATGCAATAAGATTTAGTTACACTTTCCATAACTTCTTCTTTATTGAAAATGCTGTTTCTAGGGACTAAACTTTCATACTTATACTGCATGGAATATGGTTGTGTTATTGCTGGTATTAATCATGAAAATTGTAAACTATGAGTACTGTTCATCACACTTGATTAGAATCACTCTTTTCATTAAAATGCAAATAAGGTAACCCCAAAAGTCTTAGTGTTTGAAGTAAAAGTAATCCTGAATATGAGTGGTGGTAATGAAACTGTTTTAAAAACGGTGAAAACAGCAATTCGAAAAACAACATTCAAAATTATCAGCTTCAACTATCTCAAAATAATATGAGCTGTTAATAATATTGAGAGTAAGAAAACCATTGATACAGCAGTCTTAGCTCTTCAGAAAAGGTCTCTCAAGAGTTTCTTTTCCTGTGGGAAAGAGATGTTGACAGATTTCTCGAAGGAGATGCAGCTGGGATGGTGATGGGAGGTAGATCTTGCCATGGCAAAGTAATTAACCCTCCAATGATAAATGCTAGTTTGTGCTTCACTGATCCTAGTTCCACCTTCTGAATTTTTTTTTTCAAGTCCTTATTAAAACATCTATCCCTAGTAGATAAGATCGTTGAAGTTTGTCGTCAGAAGATGTTTGACTATTTAGTCCTAAGTAGGAAAAGAAAGTGTCCTAGAGCAGATTTTCTGTGAAATTTTAGGATCTCTGCTAACTGCTCTTTTGACTTTTCTATGACTTTGATCCTCACAGATTTGGGAGCTCTATGGTTATGATAAGACCTTTCTTATCTTCAAGACTTATATTCCTGCCTGTATCTCTGCCCTGAGAAATTTTATTCATCGCTGAGAGTCCAGCCTTGACTTTAGAGGTTACTCGTGTGTCTAAATAGAGCTATGCAATGCTGTGTATAGCTTACACATATAGTTCATGGAGTGTGTGAAATAAACTCAGGATATTAACCCAGGTAGTGTTCTGTGCCTATGAGTCTGGATTGTTTCTGGTACCTGAGCTAGTATTTCTCCAGCTGGCTCAGAGTGAGGGCAGGTATGGCTAATGCAGCTTGCATTGAATGGCATAGACACCTTCATCTAATATTTCATAACACTTTTTTTTTCTTTTTCCTGCCTTTCCTTTCCAAGTTGCCTGACATTCATAAAAACAGATAGTGTACATATTTAGAAAGGATTAGGGGAATCCTGCAAAATGTTCATTGATATTACTCAGCTGAATGGTCCCAGATGGCATTCTGCATGCCTGACAGGGCTTCATCACTGATCTTGGAATGAGCGGCAGACCACTTCCTCCTTCCAGTGTCTGAGCCATAAAAATGCACGGTCTCCACAGCCTAGATATGATCAAAGTGTGTGGCAAAGTAAATGGAATTTTCTGAACACTGTTTGCACCTCTTTGACCTTGATGATTGGCAAGAATTTCTACATATTCCTTAAGTTGAATTAATTTGAAAACTGTCCTAGAAATTACTGTGGTTGAAATGCCTTAGTTTGTCCCTTTAAGATGTCTGGAGTATGAACAGTGTTACATGCTTTGACATGTACTTTATAAAAAGTTAAGAGAACTAAACTTTCAGCAAAGGATGGGGAGAAAAAGAAAAAGGTATGGATGAAAATACTGAGGTAGGTACAGGAACTAATACAGCATCCTCTGTGCCTTGCACTCAATAATTACATATCTAAGACCTGATTTTTCTTTGTCAAGTCTAGTATCTGAATGACAGAGAGATTCTCTGCTGTACAAGCTAAGGAATGAAGGATGTTGCTATGGTAGGATAGGAGAGGTAACCTGAAAAGAGAAATGGGGATGACAAATGAGAGAGTTACTGTTTGGCTAAAACTTCTAAATGTACATAGCAACACTGTGACAGCAAACAGATTCCCACCCACCCACCACTGAAAACAACTCCACTATGAAACCTTCTCTATCAGCCTTTCTCACAACAATAAGTCCTGTTCAGCTGTTGCTGAACAAGTAGGAATGGTCCAATTCAGGATACCTCCTGTTACAAAGAGCAGGAAAAAGATGGGTTAAGACAAAGCTAGAGAAGATTCTGGTGACTGGCTTTTTTTGCTTATTGGTGCAGTGTGGCAGAGGTCACGGGTGTTGAGATGAAGAATTGTGATAGCTCTTGTTTCCCCATCAATTCCTCTCAATGAGGGCAAGCAGGAAATGTATGAAGCAGAAATATGTTAATAAGGAATTCTAGTAAGAAATATATCACATGAACAATGACTTGTATGAATGCATAGTGTTTGATTTTAGCCAAGTCCTAAGAGGTAGGGAAACTCCACAGTACACTAATTGTATGATTATGCCCTAGGGCTTGATAGGACTATATACAGGTGTTAAGTTAAGCTGTAAGCCGTAGATGGACTTTGGTAAATGCATAGTCACTGCAGGGTTTTGTTACCCTTAACACTGAATTATGCAATGCACAAGGAAAGCTTGGCCCCTGAAAATAGGATTTGTAGAGTTCACGAAGACAAAAAAAAATGTGTCTAAAGAGGGCAGTACTAACCATAGAGAAGAGCCTTGGGGCTTGAGCTGAGCCCACTGGACACTGCAGTCAAGACAAGTAGGAAGTACAGTGCCTGGTCTGAGAATCACAACCATGTTTAAGCTCAAGATTAGCTTGTGATCAGGCTAGTAGCAGCAGGACCTGGTTAATTTGTCAGACTGACGCTCCTAAAACCTGAACAATCAACAGCTGTTTAATATGGGATGAAGCAACAACTAACTCCATGTGCAGATGTATCTTTAACTGAACATCTGTAGTAACATATGAGCGATATTTGAGATCCACTTTCCTTGTAACAGATACAGATTATTCACTTCAATAGTTGATACGTTAAAAGATGAAAGGGTTTTCATAGTTGTATTTTACGGTTATTATTACTGATTAGGTAGCAAATTCTAGCCAATTAATTATAATAAAATTATATAATTAGTGTTACAAAGATATAACTCAGAGAACAGTAAAGGATACTATGTTAACTTGACAGTGGTTAAAGGGGAGGATACATTTCCTCACTTATAACTTCTGTTACCTGTTTGTTAAATTCAAGAAATTAATGTTCCTCCCCTCTGATGTGAATCATAGAATCATTAAGGTTGGAA
>NW_009223804.1:0-1988 GCF_000690835.1 Fulmarus glacialis | reverse complement strand
TTAATGATTCTATGATTCTATGAAATTAGACCTTTTACAGCATCAGCCAGGAGAGAAGCAGGGTGTGCAAGAGACCTAAGAGGATGACATGGACTTGGGCAAAGTAGACTTGAAAGATTATAAGATTTCACCAAAAAAAAGATAAAGCCAACACACACCTAAGTAATTTAACCAATGATGGAGGATTTGACAGAGGAAAATAGCCTAGCGTGGGCTGGAGCACAAGGAAGCTGATTACTAAGGCTGGGGAAGGAGGAGGGAGGGGGCTTTTTGGCTTAGGGAAATCTGTGCCCATCATAAATAGCTCAATAAATAAAGACATGCACGAATTCAATCGTGTGTTTAAATTTTTAAGTACAGTATCTCAAAAAAGGAAAGCTAAGAAAAGACATAAAGAAAAATGCCATTTTTTGGAATTACTTTGCAAAGTTCCAGTTTCCAGAAAAAAGTTTTCCCTGCTATCAGCAGGGAATCGAGGGCACAAAGACATCCAGTTAGCCATGTGTGGCCCTGCTCAGCAAGGCAGTGGGAGCCGAGCCCCACTGGTCTCCCCTCCTAGACTGGCATAAAGCACCTGCCCTTCCCTGCATGCTGTAGTTTCTGCCATCATGCTGGAGTGGGTTATGGTACTGCACCGTCTTTCTGCCTGGGAGAGCTGTTGCCTTTTCACCAGCGTCTGACTAGCTCACTCCAGGGGACACAGCCCGAGAACATGGGGCTGAGCCATGCATCACCAGGCAGGAGGAGACACCTGGGCGGCTGCAAGACACCTGGGTGGCTGCACAACACCTGGGTGGCTACATTGCCTCCTCCTCTCACGTAGGTTTCGACTTTCTTCCCCACCTGGAAACCTGGTGGAGGAGCCACGTATTGCCGCCATCACGGGCGAGTTGGCCCTGGGCTTCCCTCACCTCCTCCTTCCCCTTCCCAGGGATGAGCAAGTCACCTTCCCGCTCCCGGCACCTACAGAGGACCTCTGTCAGACAGCTACTACATGACACGCCTTGCTGGTGGCCCAAGACTGCCTGATGCTGGCTATCATGGCTGATCCCATAGCAGAACACCACGCATCCCAAGTTAGTGAACTTTGCTCTGAATGTGGTCAGTTCCACCTCTTGCTGGACAATCATTTCTACAACTTCCAAGATGAAGTGTACGATGAACTCATGTGCCATATCTGCCTTTAGGCTCTGCTCCAGCCTATGGACATCTCCTGTGGACACATGCACTGTTTCAAATGCCTTGAAAACTTCATGAAGGAGTATAAATTTATCCTGCGGATCAGAAAAAGCGCTCTCTCCAGCAGTGCCACAAGTCCAGCCTTCTAGTATGAAACCTGTTGGACAAGCTGATTGTCTTCTGTCCTTTCAAGGCAGAGTGTCGGTAGACAATGCAGTGGTGTGAACTAGAAGCTCATCTGCAGAACAGGTGTCCTGGTTTCAAGATATACAAATCTGAACTACAGCAGAAAAAGAATCACATTTCCAAAGGGAAGGATCATCCCCCTACCAAGGTGAAGACAAACACACCCAAGGAACCAGAGGTACCAAGTGGAGGATCGTCACTTGTGGCAGAAAGCTCTGCAGCTGCTTGTGGTATCGTTAGGGACTGCAGAGCCCTGACTGGTTAATCCAGCTTTTGGGGAGACTGAAGAAGACCTTCCTCTGAGAGTTAGTCTTATGGCTGAAGCGAACACAATTGAAATTCACCGAGAAGACCTGGAGGAAGAGTTGAGGATGAGGATAGCTGGGGGTAAAGACACCCAACTAGGAAACACTGTTGTTCAGGAAGTCTTGTGGGATGCTGTCATTGCTGCAGATGGAAGAATAGCACCTGGGGACTGTATTCTTCAGGTGAATGGCGTCAACACCAGCAGTGTGACTCACTGCCAAGCTGTCTCCTTCCTGCATCACTCAGGGCTCAGTTTTGGGGCCGATCTTATTCAATATCTTTATCAAGTGACCTGGACGAGGGGATCAAGTGCACCC
>NW_009223803.1:14415-22934 GCF_000690835.1 Fulmarus glacialis | reverse complement strand
GTCCCTCAGGCATGTCAACCGCAGCACTCGTGAAACCTCCATGAAACATGATTACCTTCATGTATCTACATTTTCACTCACAGAACTGCCTATGATGGAAGAATATTCTGCAGCGCAATTTAGGATGTGATTCACTTCTGGATACAGGGCCTACAGCAAGTACAATGAAAACATTTACAATTAAATGTCCCTCTGCCTCCAACACCTCTGACCAAGTTCTTAAATGTAAAATATGACCCACAATGTACACTTTCCAAATAACTATAACATTCCTCTTTCGGCCAGGTATCAGGATCACATAAAACCACTGTAAACTAAAGGTCTTCTAACAGACCAGAGATGTATGTAGCCAGTTTGTGTCTTTTTCCATCACTGCTTTACAAAGACTCTGGAACTCTGCAAAGACAAACTCTAAGCTTGACAGATAATTAACCCTTGAGGATTGCTCTTAGCTAGGCCTGTTCTCACTCAGGACTGTATGGTAACATGTTCTTAATGATTTCTTTCATTCCTTGTGTTCAGGTCGTCATAACTGGACCTACTGTTGTACAGTATTTTAGTTAACATTTAAGAAATAAACTCAGTACATTGTTATCCTAGACCATGGAATTTAATGTTTAACTAATACAGCTCAGCTTAGTAAGAAAGGACACACGAGTTTTTTCCTCTCTGCAAATATATTTGAAAACATAAAAGAATAAATGCAGAGAACATCCCCTATCCATATAACTGGGATTAGTTTTTAGAAAAAACTCGTGTGTTATAAGAAAAGTATTAAACATAAATTTGAGATTAAAAAAAAGAAGAAAAGGAAGAGTGACAAGAATGTTAAGACCTTAATGTGCAAATAATATAATGCTGAATTGGCTGATGAAGCAAACGGTATTTCAGGATGTTTAAAATCCACTTGTCATATAAAAGTAAATGTTAGAAGAAAAAAAGAATGCTAATATAATTGAAGCATTTCAGGTTGTGTGCATCCGGAAGCAAACTTGGAGACTTAAGTTTAGCTTAACATTACAGCTAACTTAACTTGGTTCAAGGAAATAAACAGCTAGCAAAATAATGAATTATTTCAGGGATTACTATCTGCTGGCTTAGTTGCATGAACTAACTCATCACAAGATCAGGCAAGAGCCAGTGTAAGTACCAAAGAAATTGCAAGTGCAGACAGATGGGAATGGCAGAGGAGGTGTAGGTCTATCTTAGCAGCAAAGACCAATTTTGTCAAGATATCAAGCAGTAGGGCACCTGTAGGGCACCAAGGGTACCAACATAGACGGGCATCATCAGAAAGTCCGATTTAATCCCATTTGCAAGTTGTCTGTTTCCCTCATTCCACCACTCACAAAAAAAAGTGCTTATATCATGAATTTTTCCTAAATTACAGCAACTTGCAAGTATGTCCTTGAACTGTTTTTTCACCATCAGACAAGTAGTTCACCTTTCATAATCACAAGCTTCTGTAATGATTGGTGAAACACTGGAATGGTGAGAAGCGGCAGTAAATGCTCTTGCAAGATTCCCGGTGGGAAGTCAGAAAGTTATGAGAAAAGTCAACAGCAGACATTTCCCATTGTAGCCTGGCATTGCTTGCACCATCTTTAACCTTCTAAAAATTCAGCATTCAATTCCAATTACTGGGAACATTCAGGATAAAAGATTAATTCAGTTCTTTGGAAGCGTCTTTGACAGCTGAATGGGCATCAACAAAGATGTTACAGGTAACATGGAAAAATCACATTCTGAAAGTCACAAAGATTGTGCCATACCTGTTGATTCTGACTTCAACAGATTAAGATACTATGCTAATTTTCTTGAAAACACTTGGATATCTCCCTCAATTATTTTAAAGTTTAATCATCAAAATATGCATTAAAATATAGTTATTTTTCTACTTTTGTTTTTTGGAGGATAAGGAAGTAGTCCTAATAGTAGGTAACATCTAAATACAATGGTACAAAAATATTTTAAGTATCTGATTACATGTTTACAAAATAATTCTAGTATGTCTGGATGTAATTCTGTCACAGAAATTACGGAATGTATAGTTTGTCAAATTAAATACAGATCTTTCCTGATCCTTCTGATCCCACTGAGACTAAGATTTCCAAATACAAGTCTGAAGTGGAAGATATGCCATTGGACATTCATTTCACAGGACCAGAGCAGAGCTAGTCTGAATAAACCCCTGAAAGACACTGTGAATATCAAGTCCTCATCATCAACCATTTCACTCTGCAGATATACTCCTACTTCACAACAGTACTTGCTTATGAAGACATAGCTGGAAACTCAATTTATATCTCCTATAAGAGAAAGGTCAAAAACTTTCCAAGTTGCCCAGTTACTTGACTGGTTCCGGAAGATAGAACAAGAGGTCTGGTAGAGAACAGCAACACCCTAAATTCACCAGAATATGGATGTACTACCCTTTTCCATTGACAGGAAAAAATAATCTTCCAGAGTAACAACTGTCTCTGTATTAAGGCCAGGAGTTTGTTAGGAGAGATACTGGGTTCTTACAGCATCCAGGTAATAAAGATTTTTCTCTCATTTCTCTGTTGATTTGCTTTGAAAAGGAAAGCTGGTCACCAGAAATCATATATAACTGTTGTTATACATTCAGTATGAAAACAGTAATATGTATTAACATAGCATGGGGGTAGGTCCAGCAAAAGCAGTTACAAGCTGGATGGAAAAATTGTGTGGCTGCCCCTTTGTCATGCCTACATGCACAGTTCTGGGGTGCTAATGAGAGAGGGGACAGCAAATTTCAGCTCTTGTATTACTCATCTGTCCTATTAGCTATGAATGTGCCCCCAGAGGAGATTTCTGGGGATACAGGCTCACGGTATCATTTTAGGAAAACGTAAATCAGATCTGCTGTTTTGGAAACTGCCAAAAGTACTTATACTATTGCATAGCACCTTAAGGCATCATTGACATACATTATTTGCTATTTTAAAATTATTAAGTTTTTTCCTTTTCCCATATACCTTTTAAAAATCTGTAGATTATAACTTCAGCAGCTTCACAATAGCTAAGTCAAAAAGTAAATGAGTGGTGCTCTACACTGAGAAGAGAAAAACGTATTTTAGGACATGCAGCTTTCTTTGGCATTTAGAATAGCTTTCATCTGTGATTGCAAATTCACTTTGATTCCTAAGCAGCTGACCCTTCTTTCTTCTGCAGTCTCACTAAATTGATTTTACACACAATAGCTTTTTTAATGAGTTAGCCAACCATTTTGCTCAAAGCAGTGAAACTCTAGCTATCATGTCAATTCTTCTTTGCCAAAGTCCTTTCAAAAATAAAGTAGAATCAGAGAAGACAATATGTTCCACATCACGTCTTTCCATTTCCAGATATCCCTAATGCAATAAGAAAACACTTACAATGCAATAACTCTGTACGTAACTATGGCAATGATTATACACCTCAAAATAGTTCACACACAAATTTGGATAAGGCATTACAGTAAATGTTAGAGGGAAATAAGGTCAGTTAAGATACAGGTGCTTAAACAATTATTCTAACTGGTGATCCTGAGCACACTTCTTGGTTGTAGAATAAATTATATGTTCAGATACCCCAAGCATGATTGTAAAGCTGTTGCTACATGGACAGATACAGCTTGAAAAAAACTAGTAAAACAGGATTAAATCTTCAGGAAGGAAAATAGTTTCCAAAACTATCTTCCTTAGATTAGGTAGTCTACAACAAAAATCAAGGAACTTTCTCCTACTTCTTTTATAAAAGATTGTGCAGTGTTCAGATTTTTGCTTTGCCAAGCAACGGCTGCTGCAACAATACTCAGGCTTCCTGTTTAGAGGATGACAGACCTAACCCTGCTGCTGGTGCCTAGTAGTGCACCAACACAGCAGCAAGGCAGAGGACTACTGCATGAGTTCTGAGTCTCAAAACATTCTGATCAGTTCACTGGGTCTGATTTAGACAGGGTCAAAGTAGTCATTTGGGGAATGTTGATAAGGCCAAATTGTAACTTGCACATTTGTGCAAGCAAGCAAGTGCTATTGTGTCACCCAAAATGGGGGGAGGAAATGAAGAGAGAAAGAGAAGCAGAGGACATCTATACACCTTTGAACAGTTACAGCTACTGGGGTACAAGGAAAGTCAAACAAGTTCTAAATGCAATTAAATATTCCCCTACATCTCAAATTTATCTGTGGCATACTGCAGACTTTTGGGTATTGTTTAGTGTCTGCACCAGCTCAGGCGTAAAGAGCTGCAACTGACAATAGTAGAATACTGATCTCTCAGCAGTCATTATAGAATGAGGAGATAGCTCCTTTAAGAATAATCTTTTTACCCTGAAAACATGTCCAATGACACTACGTTAGGCATAGCCATACTTCCACAGAGTATGCCATGTCTACCAGAGTAACCTGCAGCACAATCACTTCGATTTGGTCTCTTAAAAAATTCCACCTATTAAGCTTCCCTGCTCTTGCATAGCTGTTCAGCTGCTATCTCATGCTGAGAAATATTCTCCAAACACTCTAGTGCTGCATTGGCACATTACACAAATCAGGCTCCTCCCACCTACAGATACAACAGTGCTGTGCCTAGCTCATTTCACATAAATTACATCATTTGCCATCTGTAATCTCTCTGCTATTTTGCATTGAATATAGTTTAAGCATGAATTTACCAGCAGGGACAGGTGCTTGTTTCACTCTCATAAGCCCTGCCCAGTACAGCACATCCTCCTGTATTATGAGATCCATTTGAAACACCACAGCTGCACAATACCTCTTTTTTTGCCTCCTCCCTAGATTATGGCTGAAACCCCCATTTAGTCATATGCTTTATGCTTCAGACAGACTGTGGCTCAATTGCTTAAATATAAAATAAACAGTATTATACCCTTCAGGTTCATGGTAGCTGCAACATAATTCACATTCTCTTTAACGTGGCATGGACCATATGTGCGTGCTCTGACATTATAGCTTCTGTAGTGCCACTCCCAAATCTTAGTGACTCACAAAGCATTCTTCTCAGGCAGAGCACTTTGCTTCACATAACCTGCTCTCTCCTGTTGTTTTGCTTGTATTCTACTACCAGATCTTATATGCAATTTTTTATAGATGGTTGTTCTTGAAAAGTTTATTTGTCTTCTTTTCTTTGCTTTTGGGAATAAAAATTTACAATATATTGTGCAACAGCAGATAGCAAGAAAGGTTATTTTTTTCCATGTGAAAAATAACCAAATGAGAACTATAACTTTTTCTAGTACTATAAAAAGAAAAAGAAGCTAAGAAACCTGAATGTAAAGACAGTGGTCCTGAAGAGAAAAGATTGTGTGCGTACATGTTTATATTTCTTCTTTTGTTGTGCATTACAAATAGTAATAACAAGAACTGGAAAGAGCTGCACATAGAATAAAGCTGATGCCATCCATTTTTTATCATTAAAACAGACATAAACACTAATCTCCCTGTCTATTACAGAGAAAAAGTAAGCCTAGTGAAAGTTTGGGGTTTTTTCATATTAGATGGCTCATAAGATAAATTGATACCAAAAACGTGTAAATACAGGCATTTATAACTACTTACTGGAGCCACAAAGATTTCTATCTATCACCATCTCTCTTCATTCCATATGTACGAAGATATTAATAAATGATTGGTCTAATTAAAAGCATGGAAAGATATATTTAAGTGTGCTTCTTTTAAGAAAGGCACTTGCAGAACCAAAATTGCATTCATTCAGAATAAAGAAATAAATTCTCAGAGATACTATAAGTCAGATCTTGTCAGTCTGACTGCTCTGTGACTTGTGCGACATTAAGCCAAGAATGGCTCTGGTTTTCCAAAAACGCTTGTTTTCATATGGTAATAATTATACTACTATTTATCGTAATTACACCTACTTGCTCAATATGAAGGTTTCACACGAATAAATTGTATAAATTGTTAGATCTAGCATTCCACAGAAATTTTAACAACAATGTATTTTAGAACTAAGTTTTACTAATATGGAGAGAGGAGTTCATTTCTTGTTTAAAGAACATACAGATGAACTTCACTGAACTCTAGTTCAGCATTCAGTCTTACACTATGAAACTAAAATAGCTTTATGAAGCACCACAGGGAACACTTCAGCTCACTTCAGACATAATGCACTCCAGTAAGATTTGCAGTAATTTTTTCCTTAGTTTCCAAAAAAGCCAGCCATCTGAATGCTTTTCTGTAAAAGTTAGGAAAATGTTGTCCTCACTGGCCATGGAGAATTTTGCTTCCTCATGAATGTGCCACTCTATTTTCAATAAAAAGCTGAAAAAAGGATGACAAAAACCAGTTGCTCACTCAATTAAGGACAAGGTTAATAATCTCTGGGAGATCAAAGACAAGGGAAAACCATGTAAATGCTACTATATAATTTGTTTTTAAAGTTAGATGAAGAAAAGCACTCCTCCCTGTTAGGAGTTCTCCATTCCAAAGACCTTTCTGTTACAGTTAAGAAAACTAAAATTTCATTAGAAGTGGTATATTCATGTCATCTTCCATTGTCAACAAATACACAAAAATACCCTAAAATACACTGACTGGGCAAAAATAATAAATCCCAAATAAATCATTTCAAAAAAAGGCTTCACTCAAGAGTTGTCAAGAGTTTGCAGAAATCTCCAATACTAATATGCCTATTAACGTGCCTATCAGAGACTATAATGATAGGTAGATTTTTTCAGTTCTAATAAAGATACATGGAGAAAGAACTTAATAAAACCAGGCCTACACATTTTGGTATTAGTTTGATTATTTCTGTAGTTATGCTTGTTAATAGAGATATAGAAGCATAGCCCTTAGCAAGGATGAAGGTCTCCTGTGTCAAGATGCTTATACTAATGCAGATCAATCCTTTTCTATAAGGAAAAAGCACTAGCAGTACAGGCACTCAGTTCTGCCAACATTGTGACCACAGTGGGGAGGAACACCTAGGGAAAGGAAGTGCAGTTGCTTGTCTTGCATTGAGCATGCAATATCAATTTCAATGGAAGAACTTGTGTCTGAAGGCAAAGCCTTACATTTCTTGTGAATATAAGATCCATCTTTCCTCTTCTAATTTAGCCATCAGGTCTCTCCCTCCTGCCTTTTACATTCTTGAGCTAGGAAAAGGATTCAGAAACTTAAGAACAGGATAACTGAGGCCTATTCTTCTAACTCTCTGTCTGCCTTCTAGCAAACTAGTCCAATATGCCTAATTTTTTCATTTAATCTCTGATTAGAATCCTCTCCTTTCATACCAAACACAAATTATGGAAGCTTGTGATAGCTAAGACTACCTTGAATTCAAAACTTCCGCATCAAGACTTTACTCACTACAGAACTAAAACCCTCGTCAGCGATAGAGACAGGAGGAGAACTCAGAAGTTGTCATCTCAATCTTCCTGTATCAAACGCTCAGCCACTACACTTAATATATGTTCTCACCAGTGAATAAATATTTAGGATGCAGATGAGCAAAGTACTGAAAAGACATGCTTAATTTGAGGCACATCTTGGTATCACCAACTCACATGCTTAAAAACAAACATTTGTTACAGCACATGTTGAAAAGTTTCGCCTACATAGGTCCTCTACAGAAAAAAGAAATAAAATCCTTCACTCACTGAGCCAGGGAAGAAGGGACCAAGCTAGGCTACAAAACTGCATGCTCTTGAGAAACAAGTGGAATCAAATGATTCTTTAAATGATGATCTCATTCAATATTCCTTCTTTCCAGAGTTTTTTAATGGTGAAAAATCAATGTCCTGATTGATTTTCCAATCTTCTTTCATTTTCATCTGTAGGCAAATGGCATTAATATTGAACTGCTCTGTAGAAAGGCTTTGATCTATTAGAGTGCTACACTGTTGTACAATTAGAGGCTTCTTCACTCTCCCTTTAATTTCATAACCTATTATATTCTGGACAGTTAAAAATGTCTAGTTTTCCAGAGACACAATTAACTTTTTCTTTTAAATGAGGGTCATGCACGTTTCATACTTGTACCATACCAATCACGTAATATTTATTTATTTTTATATTGCTATCTAATTGCATTTAAGAAGATGGAGCAAGTTCAGAACCAAGTCTAAAGGAAACAAGATCACCATCGATAACCTTTTTTTTTGACCTTCCTCTTTTTTTCTTCCATGTACTCCCTGGATTAAATTAACCTTTGCTGTAACAACATGGAAATAAAACAGGATTGTAGCTGGATGAAGTTGACAGACACAGTGTTTAATTCTTTCACCCCATGAGCACTAGACGCAAGTAAAGATATAGCAAAAGGGAATTATCCATAACTACTATCTCTCTCTCAAATAGGTTTGTGCTGCTTTTGTCCCCAGTGTAACTTAAGCAATCTCACAGCAGTCTAAATTATGCTGAACAGTATCCTGAAAGCGATCTCAGCAGCGAGATGCCTTTTTTTACTGTGCCATAAAAGCAGGGTGGAGAGAAATAAGTTCAAAAGCATTAAGCAGCTTAGGGATTCTCTACGCTGAAGGG
>NW_009223803.1:0-14384 GCF_000690835.1 Fulmarus glacialis | reverse complement strand
ACCGCTATTTTTAAATATTCTATTACAAAAATTGGCACAAATTTGGAGGCTTAGTGACTCACTTGAAACTATTTATTGATAAGCAATGTGCATATCTCTTAGCTCTCTGAGTATTATACTGCAGTTCTCATATAGTACTCTTTAAAATGCACTTTATTAGCACCTCATTAGAATCTTATTAAGCTCTTCAAAAAATATGTAAGAAACCAAATAGCTCTTTTTCTCATTCTTTGAAACCATACTTGCATGACTGTGAGGAAAAGGAGAGAAAAGCAAAATAGCAAAAGCACTAACTCAGCTTTATGCCGAGCATCCCATCTCAGGCAGAATATGTCAGAGCAAGGTTGGTTATGGGATTGATTTTTTTAAATACTGTGAGGTACCAGACATGTGCAGACACTGCTGATACTGTCCCAAATTAATATGATGTGATATTATTTTTCTGGAGCTTGTCCTTTTGTGGCAAGATAAAGTGTGCCAAGGTAATGAAAACATTAATGCACACACCAGTACTCTATGTTCTCTTCTCAATAAAAGAAGAAATAAAAGAAATGTTAAAAGAATGAATGAAAGATCAGCATAAAAATCTACTTTTTTTTCCTGAAATATGGTGCTGAATCTAGCTTTAGTCTAGTCCTTCATGAAATGAGATTTTTAGAACACAGTGGTGGTTTTTCGCTCCTAGGTAAGTTTTAAATGGACTAAATTTTCAACAGAAGGGTAAGGTTTTCAGAAGGAAAGTTCTGACAAATTCTAGAAAATAGGTAATTGGTTGAAGGAAAAATAACTGATTTTAAAGCAATTTTCTGAATGAAAGATGGAGATAAATCGGCTTTTTTCAACTCCTTGGCAGCAGAAAGCTGCTCTCTCAGTGCCTGTATGATAGTTGACTTTTAGGCATGTATCGAATTTTGACAGAGTCACTGTACCTGCTCTTTCTGCCTAGTGAAAGTGTGCACACAAAAGAAAGTAGGAGTACAACCTGGCATTATTGTAGGTGTTAGGGGAGAGAAGGTTATAGGGGGTATGAATGAGAAAGAAATCATGATTTCCTAATGCCATCATTTATCTACTTATTGTAAGTCTAAGATAGCAAAGTTTATTTACTTTAACACGAAGAATGTATTAGTGCTCAATTCATTAGAATGCCTAACTGTATCTGTATGGTTTGATCAGAAGCAATGGCACAAAACAAACCTTGGTTTAAATCTGTGACTTTATTTTTAATGGACCTGTTACATCACAGATTAAGTCAGAGAAAAATTAAATGCATGGCCAGTATTGTTCAACAACACCTGATGTTGACTACTAGTACTGTTTTTCTCAGTTTCAAAACAGAGATTCTAATATTTTCAAATGACTAATTTCTTTTCTTGTCTGAGTTTTTTGGCCACCCAAATTCAAACACCTGAAAGGGATTGGATATTAAGGGGCTGTCTAGCTGTCTGAGCATCAAGCTTATTTACAGAGGATCAGGTTAGGCATTACAGGAGGAACAGTTGCTCCAATAGTTAACGAAACCCCCCTGATAATGTAAGACAGTCTGGATTAAGCATGAGCAATAGCAATGATTATCCAAGCTAAAACAGGGAAGAGTGTTAATGCTGGACAGAAGTCGTTCTCATTCCTCACATGCTGAGCACAAGGTGATGTGGGACATCAGGCATACAGAGAAAAAAAAGAGACGGAAAATAGAAGGACAGAAAATAGAAGGCAGAAATAGGTGAAGCAGCAAAAGAAGAGAAATGAGGTAGGAAAGAGGATGGAAAAGCAGATAAAAGCTGAGAGATTATTTTACACATCAAAATAATGGATCATGACAGGTAAATTTATTTGCATTTGGTGGAGTATGTGCTCTCCAATATCTGATACTCAGCTAGTATCCTTCTAGTAATCTGGCACTGAGCCCCATCTGCAGAACCAGAGCACCTCCTGTACCCTGACTCTGCTGAAAGCCACAGCTACTGTCCATCACAAATACAGATTTCTTATCACATTAAGCTCAAAGAATGCACCATTCAATTCCCTCCTTCTTCCCTTACGCATTTTTATTACCATAAAAAAAAAGTCTAGATGTGCAGCCGGGAAGGGAGCCACATCCTTCTTCAACAGATATTCCAATCAACCAGCCCCATGGAGTGTGCCACTTTCAAATGATAAAAACAGCCCTTGAGAGTAAAGCTGTATAAAAGCATTTAACATAGAAGTACAGTACAGACAACAAAAAGAAAAACTCCTCTATGATACCCTGCATTTTCTGATGGTGACAAACCCAAAGGGTCAATGGGTAAATAAAAATCTATTTCCATTCAGTTCATGACTTGGCTCTAACAGCATAGTTTATAATTTAGCTGACCTAGGAGAAAAAGGTCTTAAGAGAACACCAACATAAAAACAGTCCCACCTCTTAAATGATTAATCATTAACATTTTTAAAGGAGTTGTCGGGAAAATTACTGTAATGATTTCTCTTCTATATTCAGGTCCTCTTTTTATAACAAACATGAACATGCACTTATGTCAGAAAGTAACTGACTGGTAAATTCCTGAAGAACAAGCCCCGTTCAAATTTTAGCCAGCTTAATTTACCAATATATTTAAATATATTATGTAGGACAACAGTTACTTGTAGTGCCTATCTTCATCTCTCTCTGCTCACATTTTTCTTTCCCATTCTTCTTTTTTCTTTTTAGAAAAAAGAAATGGAAAGTGGCCCTTCAATGAATGCTTCTCTTTTTTTTTTACATCAGACCTGGTTATACTTTGCTTGTACCAGCAAAAATAATAAGTGAATAAAAAATGGCTTTTGTACACTCAGTGAACCATAACTCTCTATATATTAATTTATGCCTAGTATAAACACACATTACTTTCTTTTCCCATCCATTCATTGCGCCAAGCGCAAATGTTTAAAACGATCAGGTCAAAGTCTGCATTTTCATATCAATCATGTCTAAATTTACCAAACATTCTGCTTCTAAACTTTTGTTTAGTTATTTGATTTTGTACTTTGTGCACAATCTGGATACATAGACCAAAAATACTTTAATACTCAAAGGTACATACTTACTAGCCATTTTTTTGCTCTGTTCGGGACCTGGGGGCACAGTATGTATGGACACTTTGATGTGTGACATAATAATATTTAAATGAGCTCTAGGTTTGCTTTTGCTTTTTAAGAAACTTACCTGTCACAAAAATGTAATTGGCAGGCATGCTTTTTTGCATTTTAGCATTAAATAACAGGTGAGGTCTTACATCAGAATCTGCTTACATTTTCCAATACTCTTGACAGTCTTTCTAGTCATCCAAAGGCTGTAGATTGGCTTTATGGTTACTGTTGTTTCATTTCATGTGCTAAGGACATTGTTACGCTATTTTAGAGAAAGAAGGTTTAATTAAAAAAAGTTTGTAGCGATTTATTTAAAATATACTGACATTCTGCTTTCCCAAATAAATTTGTGTCAAAAGTATTAGTCTTCTATATTTTTAACCAAGATTTGCCAATATTTTTAATGTGTACTTTCCCTTCCCTACAGAGTTCACTGGAAGCCAAAATAAAACTCTGAACTGAGTTCTCACCTTTATGAACATTTGTGTATCCAGTCACAAAACTTCCCCTCTGGACTAGGCAGACATTAACACACCATCTACATTTACGGTTATCATATATAAGTCTTCTAAGGAGGCAGAGGTTTAGTAGGAAGTACAAAGGCAACTGCAACCTCCGCAAAACACAGCCCACTTTGCACAGTCTCTCGTGCAGTATCAGCAGAGGTCAGGTAGCTGCACAGCCCTCCTTTCCACTGCTGCATTCGGATCACACCTGCACCTTGCCCTGCTCCTCGCAATGGCTTCTACGTGTATTAACAGTGAAAGAAGGCTAAACCCTCCTTAGGTTGCCTATTTACTTCACGACCTGTCCATGCTAGAGGAAACACTTCTGTAGAGTCAGTCGTCTCCCTAGCCCTCACTCCATCCGTCCTTTAACCCCAAACGAATAAACAGTACGAGTGAGGAGTGACTAGAAAGCAAAGGACAAACACAAAAGAGAGAGGAGGGCGGCGGCACCTGCGGCCACCGCCCTCCCGTCAGCGCGAGTGGAGGGGGATGAGGGGGGATGCTGGGGCCCAGAGATCTGATGGCCGTTAGCCATTAGCCGTTAGCCGTTGGCCGTCAGCCATTGGCCGCTGGGCACGAGGGGGCGTTTTTTTTTGGCGAGCAGCAGCCACCTGGCGCTGGAGACGTGACAGCGCCAGGCGCCGCGTCCTTCCTCCGAGCTGAAGCGGGGGAGGCCGCGGTCGCCCAGCACCTCCTAACCCCTCCGGTGTTATATTGAAATGTTGCGGTTAGACGCCTTGGAGGTCTGCCATTATAGACTCTTATCTACCCTGTAGGCCCATATTATTAAAAAATAATAAATTCTCTGACTATGACCCTCTGCCCTGCAACTTTCTGTGCTAGTTCATAAGTCTAAAGGAGCAGTATCTGAACGGATCTACGGTACAGATCACCTCGAAGCTGGGATCATTTTTTTGCAGTTTCAGGTTTGTGCAGCTGAGGGAAGCCAAACTCACCAGCAAGGCCCACAAAAAAAGCATTATGACTTGTGCCCTTTTCTCTGTGAGTGTGAAAGTGAATCCATGCTTCTAGTTGTGAACCTATCTATGCCTGTAGCTGGAGGCG
This sequence comes from Fulmarus glacialis, assembly GCF_000690835.1. Taxonomy (NCBI): domain Eukaryota; kingdom Metazoa; phylum Chordata; class Aves; order Procellariiformes; family Procellariidae; genus Fulmarus; species Fulmarus glacialis. The sequence goes on along the minus strand of NW_009223803.1, from coordinate 9,699 downwards.
ATGGAGGGTAAAGCTGTACCTCAGTGATATCCGCAGATATCACATGAGAGTACTCACTTGCCTCAGAACATTGTTGTCAGGTTATGTTCATTGATTTTGGTATGAGTCACACTGTTACTAAATTGATAGAGCTGCATAAAAGTCTACCAGTGAACAAAAATAAGAAAGAACATTTCTTCTCCCTAACTCACCATCTGCCACAAGCTTATGATATACCTTCAAATTAGTTCAGGTAGTTAAAGTATATTGCTATAGACTAGCTGTACTGTTTCCATAAATTTTCCTAAGAAAGTGCAAGCAATTAACATGCCATTAATACAGTCCTGGGGAACCATCCTGTATTTGGACCAGTTAACCACCTCTGTGGTGTTTTTTAATTGCATTCAAAAAAATCATGAATTCAACAGCTCCATGGACTGGCTAACAAAAATTACTTAGATTTGAGTACTACTAGTAGGTATTTTCTGAGTTGGTACTTAGTGTGAATAGCATAACTACGTAAAGTCTGACCAAACCCAGGACTAACTCCAACAGAGACCAAGAGCAGGTGTCTCAGGAGCAGCAGAAGAAGGCAAGCCAGGATGCCACTTCTCAACAGTGCTTCTCCACCCTCCAGACACTTTCAACTCAGAGACTACATTTATGTTTGCAGTAACCATTAATGGATTTCTCATCCATAAACTTGACCAATCCTCCTATAAATCCATACAAACTTTTACCACCTAAATAACCTCTAACTCAACAGCTCAGATATCCACTGCACAAAAAAGTCACCTTTTGTGTTTGGAAACAGATCCCTACATGTTTCTTTTCATGTCCTTAGTTTTTGTACACAAGTGATATGTACTTATATAATGTTTCCATGCTGCTCATGATTTTACAGTTGTATTATTTAGTAATTTCCAATATGTAGCTGTTCCATATGTTGTTCTTTCTTGTTGCCCTTCTGCAGATCTCTGTTACTGCATCCTTTCTGAGACAGGGGAAAGAGGGGAATGCCTTACAGGATTAGAGATGCAAGCATACCATGGATGTACACAATGTCAGAGACACATTACTAAAAATTCCTAGTGTTTTATTTGCTCTTTTGATTGATAAGAACACTGATCAGACAATTTTAGAAATAGCAGTGAAAATGGTGGTGCCATATTCTCTTACTTCTGAAGTGCTGATTTAGGTTTTACGTTCCAAATGCGGTAACACCCCATCACTGAGGTGCTCTGTCCAGGCTAACTATTCTTCCTGACACAAAAGGGATTACAGTGTCCTGACTGATACTGGTTTCCTAACTAAGATATTTTATTTGTAGTTACAGGAAAAATTGTGCCACGTATGTATTTCAGGTAAGAAATGAGACTTCACTCATGCAACAGCAAATACTGGACTTATACTTGGAGTCTGTGGAATTTTTTTATAAAGTGCATAAACCCACTATCAGTAGAGCATAAAAATAAAAGCAAAAATTTTACAGATTTTCATTTGATTTAAATGCAAATAAAATACATCTGGCCTAGATTCCCCAAGCATGTCGAGCTGGAGCATGTCTGAGAAACATTACAAGAAATAAGATTCAACAATTGTATTGTCTAGTGTTTGGGAAATACACTGTTAATAAGTTGACCAATAAAAAACTAAACAAAACAAATTACAAACTGCAGATGAAATGTGAATTCCCAGCTGTCTGTAACCTGCATTTTGTTGATTAGATTTGTTCTGACATAAATAAACAGGTTGCATCATTTTTCTGTAATATTAACCAAGATTTAAAATTGTTTTTTTTTAAATATTTGATCAGTTGGACATAAGTGGATTTGCTGAGGATTATGCGAGTTTGCATGAATCAAATACTTAGTATTTCCACATTTTAGCTTTTATTGCTTCTTCATTTGCAATAAGACCATAATACATTTGGCCCAGACTTATCTACTTTATTGCACCTTTTTCATTATAATCTTTTCAGCTGTCATGTTCCTTGTTCTCATGCGTTTCAACATGGGTAGTGCATTTTGTGGCAGCTTCCCTTTTTAGCAGAGTCAGTTACAGTAAATGAGACAGCTAATCTTTTCAAATTATAGTTGCTTTAAGCCAAATGTTTTCTTCCAGTTCTATTATATCAGCAGTGAATTTGGACCCAAAATAAATTGCAGTATTTGGGTGCACAGAATGAAGGAAATACTTAGGTTTGACTAGGTGCTGAAACAAATCTACAAATTGTTATCTGTTACTCCATTCTTAAGAAGTTATTGCTTGTTGTGTAGTTTTCCTACATATATAAATTTTTTGCATAGTTAAAAAAAAAAACCAGGGGAAAAACCTATATAAAAATATTTAACATTATTGCAAAAACAGATGTTTTTTCACTTTTTAGAAATACCATCCAGTGAAATAGACAGTTGAATAGTTGAACTAAGATTGCCATTGCTTTATGGATTCCCATATTAAATAAATGATGAAGGATGTAATACAGTGTTTTCTGATTCCTATGCCTGGGCTTATTTCAGTAGATCCTAACATAGCTTGTCCTACCTTTAAGTACTATCACCATATTCGTAAATTGAATTGTTGGATTATGTGGGATCCACAGTCTAGGATGCTAGCTGGTAATGGCTTTAGCATGCAATTTAAAATTAGCAATTGCACTGGTGCCAATTTCTGGATTATGGCTAAGGTGCTGCCAAGGTTTAAAACTACACAGGACTGGGATTTTGGTTTATTGCTGGCCTTCAGGAGCAGAAGGAAAAATGATGTGACATGAACAAATAGCTTCTGATTAGCTGCAGGTTGTCACAGTTCACTGCATTTTGGCTAAATCCATACCTAGGCATAGGACTGCAACTAATAATATTAGGGTTAACATAAGGATTCAAAACAGAACAGGACAAGGAGCTTGCTTTAGTTCTGGTTCCTGAAAGGCCTACAATAGCAGGATAGTGTCTGTTATCAAATGATTTAAAATTAGTTCTCAAATAGTTAGAAATTTGGGTAATGTTAGGATTTGAATTTGGATCCTGTAGCAGAAAAAAGCTGACTTGAGGAATGCTAGCAGCAGTAATTCACAGCTAGTCTTCACTTCATAGAATGCCCTGAAAAAACAAGGGGTTTAGTCCTTTTTGCCATACCTAACCCCATCTGCAGTCATCATCCTGAGAATGGCTCTGATTAACATGGCAACCCATGTGGCCAAATAACTTGTTGCGATTTTTGAAGTACTGCTGAGCTGCCATTCAAGTTGAATTTAGACTACACTTGGGATTAGTAGAAAGATGATAAAGATGCAGTTTATGATTAGATGAGCAAAGACAACAAAGATGAGGGCTGATACCCACTTGGGCAACTTTTCATGGATATTTCTGAAGCAGATATGGGATACTAGGCTACAGTTTGGTGATAGGATAACAGCTAGAATTTGAGTAACGAGCAGTAAAGGGCAAAACTGCGGTTGATTCTCTCAGTATTTGTGAGGCAAGATGTAGGCCGTAGAAGTACAGGGATGTGGCTTATGATTTGTTAAAGTTAGGACTGGGTTCATTTAGGCCTCAGTTTTCGTGGATGCATATACTGATGGACCCATTGAGAGGACCATTATTTGCTTATTCTACAACCTACTCGCCCTCATCACAGCACTTGGGTGTTTTGCAGAATCCGTCAGAAGAGCAATCCTTTTGGTCCCTGCTGTTGTGAATACTGACTCAAACCCTACGCTGCAACTAAGACTATATGCTGATCCAGTAATATGTATTCACTCTGCAACTAAACATAAAAACCGTTCGCTGTGTTTTACTAATCCTTATCCTACTGATGGGTATTTTGCATGACCTGTCAATCAGCCTAAAACTTCACTCATTCCTACTGCCATCCATAACTAAACTCTAACATGAGACCCAACTCTAAACATAGATTTGGTTTTTACCTTACCATGCTATCAGTAGCGAATTTACCCATTCGGTCACTGATCCTAAACTTAGCCATCTAGGTTACAGCAGTTACGGAACCATTCCTCATTGTTTTCCTATGTATCTTGCAGGGTTTAGTGACTAGCCTTAACCTTATCCTCAGAATTAATCAGGAAGCAATTGTCTTACTGGCTTCAGCATCTTTATGTCTTGCAGTATTCAATCATAATCATAAATTCTTCAGTGCCCACTGTTCTAAACCCCAACCCTTATACTTGGACATACCCTACTATTCCGTATCCCTGTCCTGTGTAGACACAGAATTACTACTGCTGGAGAACCACCATCCTTTCAAACAGCATTTAACCTTTAATTCCTTTTTCATATCATGCCATAAGAAGCATGTGCTCTTTAAGTTGTCTGACAGCCAATATTCAGGGTGGAACAAGGTGCTGTCATCAGGCTTAAGTGCTGTCATCCTGAATGCTACAGCATCTAACTAGGATATATTTGTACTGTGTACGGGGAAGTTCAAGGGAGCATCCTGTAGAAATACTAGCTCTGGATGAAATGATATTTGCAGCCTTAGAGCCTGAAACTTCAGGCCATGAAAAAGTTATTTCTACATTATTTGGGTTCCTAAATCTAAGTTACGTGACAGTGCCTCCAAGCACATGGCTGTGAAGCTATGATCTTGCTTCCAGACTTAAGTACTGTCAGATCATTCACGCAGAAATGAGTCTCCTGAACACAGCTGCAAAATAAGGTAGTGATAACACTCATATTTTATAGTAGCTTAGTAGTAGGAGCTAAATTCTTTTCTGGCTGTCTGGCAGATCTTCTCCCATGAGCACACCAACTATCAAACTATATGGATTTCTGCAGTGGAGAGCACCAAGACCCACTAGTGAAACTGCTCTGTTTTTTAAAACTAATTCAAGAACAACTTGAAAAACACAATGGATATGGCTTTGCAGATGAGTGTTTAGGATTAGAAGAAATGATCAAAGGAGGAAGACCTGAGCTCCAGTCCCTTCTCTAAAGACTGTTCATGCATTTTATCCTACAGCTTTTTCATATATAAGTTGTTGGGACAAACACCAGGACTCCTATCTTCCTTTCCTCAGAAGAGTGTGAGGTTAGAGGGACATGCACAAATTACTTCCTTCTACACTTAAAATAAACCAGTGCACATCTTTCTTTACTAACAGCATTGATATTGCTAGTTCTCCAAATATTGGCAGATTTTCAATGAAATCCACTATGCAGAATGGGTTAAACAGGCTAATTAGCTCTCATAACAGTCCCCAAAAGAGAAAGAGTATATAATATATCCTTATGCTATATACAGGGAATACAGAATACAGTGAATCTGAGTGATGTGTTCAGTCACAGACAGAATCCAGTTCACAGCTAGGTTTTTCTTTAAGCACAAGCAGTTGATTTATGTAAGTTATGCTGGAAAATTCTAGTAAGAGTGGGGAGGAGGATGGGTATGGTTTGGGATCCAAAGTGAATTACAAGCCTCACTGAGGCCAGTGGATGTCATGAGCGATTTCTGGCTCAGCTGGAGTAACCCAGTCCCATTCTCTAGTAAGAACAACAAATGGGAGCTACAGCCCAAATACACAGGGCTGCATAACTAGTGCAGAGAAGAACCACCTATGTCAGTAGTGGGTGTAGTGACTGCAAATGCAAGGGTTCCGGGTCACTGGTTGTAGCCTGTGCGGCTTGAAGGAGAGAGCCAGCAGCGGCAATTGGAAGCATGATTAACAGAGAGCATAGACACAACTTGTAGAGGTCAGGGTACGACAGATGTGACAATTTTGAAATAAAGCAGTTGCCCACTGTGTTTAAAGAAACATGACTTTGTGCAAGCAAACAAGATTAGACCAGAGACTATGCCCGACTTTAGAGTCTGCCTTTTAATTCTAGTGGAACAACTGAAGTCAATAGGTTTGAATCGTATGCTAGAAGCAGGTACCATATGCAAGTATTTTCCTTATTTATGATCTTTACTTTTTAAATGAGAAGCCAAATTAGTCAAAGCACTGGAAGAACTGAGGGAAAAAAGAAAATCAGTGACTGCTGGCATGCCTCCATTTCTTGACCATCAATAGCAGCTCTGAAACTTGTGGCCTAGATAGATACTATAAACATTATACTCAGGCTTAGGTTTATGCACATTAGTCATACTGAAGACAATGGAATTTTGTTTGAGTAGTTCCTGTACTCTTCCCAGATTCTGACCTATGTTGAGAGGCATATGCATCCAGAAGATAGAGAACAAAACAGTTCAGAACAATTCTGTTCCAAGCTCTCACATAAATCTTCTATATGACTTTGGATAACTCACACCATGTGCCTTTCATTCCCGTACGAACATTTTGCCTGTTGTATATAGTTAGATAGCAGTCCCTGTGAGACAAAGGCTTTTATTGTGTGTTTGTACAGCACACAGCACAACAATGTCAGGGCTTAAATTAAAATCTCTAGGTACAATAAATAAACATAGGTATGTTCAGCAAAAATAAGATAAACAACAAATGAGATTGCACATGACAGTAAAATCAAACAAAGAAAATTAACTGTTTGGATTTGACACTATCTGGGTGTTAAATGTAACACTGAGTAGAGGTACATAGCATAGTTTTGATTCTTGCTATTGACACCAAAATGAAGCTAGAGGGCAAGTTTAGGATTTTTGTAAGACAAGTTCTGCCTTGCAAAACAAAATTGAATCTGTTGTAGCAATTTACTCTTAAATGGAGAGTCACAATTTTCCCTTTGATAATTATTTTGCAAGCTTTGAAAGATATTTGAATACAATGCACCTAATTGTCCTTTCACACAAGTGAAAGTTCCCAGTAAAGCTGATAGAGTTGTATGAGTGAAAGCTGAACATTCAGGACATGAGAGATATGGCCATTCCAGCAGTTAGTTATAAGTTGCTACTCCTCCTCTTAGACTTGCCTGGTTTATTACAATGTCTTTTTAAAAACAATGGGGAGATCACTCCTCGCACAGCACAAGAATAAGCTTTAACTTTTTTGAAGACAGCTTCATTGGATTAGAGGAGTAAAATTCTTAGTCTTGGTTTTCATCATTGTTAGTTGATCTCTCAGATTTCCTGGGCTCTAGTTAGCAAGCACTTGGAGATAAGAATCTGACCTTGGAGGGAGGTCTATGCAGTGAACAACAGATCTGAAGAGTTTGTCGTAAGCTATATTGCTGAAGAGAAATAGTACACCACGCTGCAACAGATGGTTTTTCCTGAGTACTGAAGGTTTCTTGCTCATTTCTAATGTCCTGTTATACCTCAGCAGATGTAACGAATAACTGAAGCCAGGTTATTACTTCAGAGTGAGAAAAGTCTTCTAGCCCACAAGAATTCCCAGGAAGTGTTACTCACCACTGCTCAGGGTTCTGGATGCTTGCAGGGACTCTCATAAGTCAAAGACAAATTGTTCAAGTGTGGGTGTAAACCTTTAACCAAAGCAGACTACTTTGTGGCTTCTCCAAAATGGTTTCCTACAAGCTTCATCATCACCTCTCTTTTGCTCAGATTTGCAATAAGGTATTTATCCTATAAAGACAGACCTTTTTCAAGCACACAGCCGTCCCAGTATGTATGTATGTGGTTTAAAACAGGAAGCATATCAGGGAAACATTTGCTTATTGATGATGTTCAAGATCATGTCACCTATTTCATTTACTGCAAGCATGTAGATGTTGCCTAGGACCAGGGGACAAGTGATCATTGTGAGATTTCATAATGAAAACGTCTATTAGTAAAGAAGCAGTTTCTCATTACTATTCTTCAGATGTGTCTATCCAGAAAAGATTCAAATAATTTATGGGCACCATATATTTTAGTTATTTCTATTACTAACTATATCCAAATCATTTACACTTAAATATAAGTATCTTTTCAATGATAATGAAATACTTTTAATTCTATCAATAAGTAATCCAGAAAAATAGTCAACAGTAGGTACTAAAGTTAGGTTTTTTTCCCATATCTGGCTAATGACCTGGCTAAGAATTCCGTGAGTTCCAGGGAGGTTAGTAGAGGGAAGCTGCTTTACAGAAAAAGACCTGTGGGTCCTGGTGAACATCAAGTTGAATATGAGCCAGCAATGTGCCCTTGGGGCAAAGAAAGCCAACAGTGTCCTGTGCTAGGTTAGAAGGAGCACTGCGAGCAGGTTGAGGGAGGTGAGCCTTCCTCTGTACTCTGCACTGGTGAGGCCACACCTGGAGTACTGTGTCCAGTTTGAGGCTCCCTAGTACAAGAGAGATATGGAGCTACTGGAGAAAGTCATGCAAAGGGCCATGAAGATGGCTAAGAGACTGGAGCATCTCTCCTATAACTTCCTTCTCCAAGTGATAGAGGAGCCAAAAAGGAGAGGTGCTATGGTGGACCTTGTTCTCACCAACAAGGAGGGGCTGGTGGGGAATGTGAAGCTCAAGGGCAGCCTTGGCTGCAGTGACCATGAAATGGTGGAGTTCAAGATCCTTCGGGCACTGAGGAGGGCGCACAACAAGCTCACTACCCTGGACTTCAGAGAGCAGACTTTGGCCTCTTCAGGGATCTGCTTGGTAGAGTGCCTGCCATGGGACAAAGCCCTGGAGGGAAGAGGGGCCCAAGAAAGCTGGTTACTATTCAAGGATCACCTCCTCCAAGCTCAGGACGATGCATCCCAATAAAGAGGAAATTGGGCAAATACGGCAGGAGGCCTGTGTGGATGAACAAGGAGCTCCTGGACAAATTCAAACACAGAAAGGAAGCCTACAGAGGGTGGAAGCAAGGACAGGTAGCCTGGGAGGAACACAGAGAAATTGTCTGAGCAGCCAGGTATCGGGTTAGGGAAGCTAAAGCCCTGACAGAATTAAATCTGTCCAGAGACATCAAGGGCAACAAGAAAAGCTTCTATAGGTACATCGGGGATAAAAGGACAACTAGGGAAAATGTGGGCCCTCTTCAGAACGAAATGTGAGATCTGGTTACCCAGGATATGGAGAAGGCTGAGGTACTCAATGACTTTTTTGCTTCAGTCTTCACCAGCAAGTGCTCAAGTCATACCTCCTAAGTCACAGAAGGCAAAGGCAGGGACTGGGAGAATGAAGAGCTGCCCATTGTAGGAGAAGATCAGGTTCAAGACCATCTAAGGAACCTGAAGGTGCACAAGTCCATGGGACCTGATGAGATGCATTCGCGGGTCCTGAGGGAACTGGCAGATAAAGTTGCTAAGCCCCTATCCATCATATTTGAGAAGTCGTGGCAGTCTGGTGAAGTTTCTGCTGACTGGAAAAGGGGAAAGATAACCCCCATTTTTAAAAAGAGAAAAAAGGAAGACCCGGGGAACTACAGGCCAATCAGTCTCACCTCTGTGCCCGGCAAGATCATGGAGCAGATCCTCCTGGAAACTACGCTAAGGCACATGGAGAGTGAGGAGGTCACTGGTGACAGCCAGCATGGCTTCACTAAGGGCAAATTCTAAAATGGGGTTACAGTGCTGGTGGATAAGGGAAGAGCAACTGATGTCATCTACCTGGAGTTGTGCAAAGCATTTGACACTGTCTTGCACGACAACCTTGTCTCTAAATTGGAGAGACATGGATTTGACAGATGGACCACTCGGTGGATGAGGAATTGGCTGGATGGTCGCACTCAAAGAGTTGCGGTCAACGGCTCAATGTCCAAGTGGGGACCAGTGACGAGTGGCGTTCCTCAGGGGTCGGTATTGGAACCAGCGCTGTTTAACATCTTTTTTGGTGACATGGACAGTGGTATTGAGTGCACCCT
>NW_009223802.1:9448-9668 GCF_000690835.1 Fulmarus glacialis | reverse complement strand
AGAGCAGAGTAGAGGGACAGAATCACCTCACTTGACCTACTGGTCACACTTCTTTTAATGCAGTCCAGGATATGGTTGGCCTTCTGGGCTGCGAGCGCACATTGTTGGCTCATGTCCAGCTTTTCATCCACCAGTACCCCCAAGTCCCTCTCCACCAGGCTGCTCTCAATCCCTTCATCCCCCAGCCTGTATTGATACTGGGGGGTGCCCCAAACCAGGA
>NW_009223802.1:0-9367 GCF_000690835.1 Fulmarus glacialis | reverse complement strand
AAGTCCTTCTCGGCAGGGCTGCTCTCAATCCCTTCATCCCCTAGCCTGTATTGTTACCAGGTTCACACGGGGCCATGTCTCAAGCTTGTCCAGGTCCCTCTGGATGGCATCCCGTCCCTCAGGCGTGTCAACCGCACCACTCAGCTTGGTACCATCTGCTGAGGGTGCACGCGATTCCACTGTCTATGTCATTGATGTTAAAAGCCGTTGACCACTACTCTCTGGATGCAACCATCCAGACAATTCCTTATCCACCGAATAGTCCATCCATCAAATCCGTATCTCTCCAATTTAGAGAGAAGGATGTTGTGGGTGACGGTGTGAAAGGCCTTACAGAAGTCCAGATAGATGACATCAGTAGTTCTTTTGGACTCGATGATCTTGAAGGTCTTTTCCAACCTAAATGATTCTATGATTCCCTTGTCCACTGATGCAGTCACTCCATCATGGAAGGCCACTTGGTTGGTCAGGCAAGACTTGCCCTTGGTGAAGCCATGCTGGCTGTCTCAAATCACCTCCCTGTCCTCCATGTGCCTTACCATAGCTGCTAGGAGGATCTGTTCCATGATCTTCCCAGGCACAGAGGTGAGGCTGACAGGTCGGTAGTTCCCAGGGTCCTCCTTTCTACCCTTTTTAAAAAAGGGTGCAATGTTTCCCTTTTTCCAGTCACCAGGGACTTCACCTGACTGCCATGACTTTTCAAATATCATGGAGAGTGGCTTGGGACATACATCAGCGAATTCCCTCAGGACTGTGGGATGCATCTTCTCAGGTCCCATAGACTTATGTATGTTCAGGTTCCTCAGGTGATCCTGAACCTGATCTTCCCTTACAGTGGGAGGGACTTTGCTCCCCCAGTCCCTGTCTTGAGGTCCATCCACTCAAGAGGTGTGGGAAGAGAGATTGCCAGTGAAGACTGAGGCAAAAAAAATTGTTGAGTACCTCAGCCTTCTCCTCATCTGTTGTTACCAGTTTGCCAGTCGTGTTAGTCAGGGGGGGTACACTTTCTTCGACCTTCCTTTTCTGGCTGACATACCTGTAGAAGCCCTTATTATTATTCTTTGCACCCCTTGCCAAGTTCAGCTCCAGCTGCGCCTTGGCCTTCCTCACCCCATCGCTACATAACCGGGCAATGTCCCTATACTCTTCCCAGGATACCTGTCCCTGCTTCCACTGCCTGTGCATTTCCTTCTTGCCTTTAGTTTGACCAGCAGGTCTTGACTCATCCATGCCAGTCTTTTGCTTTCCTTTCCTGATTTCTTACACATGGAAAGTGTACTTAAAGATCTGCCAGCCCTGTTCTGCTCCCTTGTCCCGGAGGGCAGTTTCCCAGGGGGCCACATTGACTAATTCCTTGAAGAGCTGGAATTTTGCTTTCCCAAAATTCAGGGTCCTGGCTTTACTCTTCACATGTCCCATATCCCTCAGGACTGCTAACTCCACCAGTGCATGAATTAGAATAATTAGAAGTTAATTTAAGATATGCACTAAAAAAATGCTCTACATTTATATGTCATTTATATGCAATTTTATTCCTAGAAGTGTGATTTCTTTAAAAAGTGGTAAAAATAAGACTATTTGTGAAGGTCTTAGTTGAACAGTATGATTAAAGCTAATGTCTATATAGTATGCAGCACATGGTGTTTGATACTGCAGTGTTACAGTCTTATTCTCTGTTCTATACAACTCTAAAATCACATGATAGCTAAGTAAAAATTCCAACTCAGAATATAAGGCATCATACAGTACATGGATCTCTTGTTCTGGGTAGAAGTAGAGTTTAAACGAGGAACTGCATGAATTCCTCCCTTACAATATGAGTAGTAACTAAATGTAAGATCAGTTTATAATAGCAATGTTCAGAAACACAAGAGTGTACCATTTGCTGTCTTATCAGATATTCTGTCTGAAATTATCTGCAAAGTAGACAGTATGGTAAAGACAGTCTAGACTTTTCCCCGACAGAGAAGATGCATTGTTATTATAGGAGAGTGGCCATAATCTTCATAATTAGTCCCATGTTCTCTGGCTTTTCTTTCTTTTTTTTTTCTTTTTTCTTTTTTTTTTTTTTTTGTCAGACAGAAATCAAAGTAATTCTACTGAAATCAAGGTAGCCAGTGCTCTACTTTGAGGTCACTCTAAATATTCCACTTGGAAAAAGGGACCCATGAGTTCCCCTATGCAAAACATAGTGTACCTCCTTTCTGAAAAGATGTGTACCTCCCTGTCTGCTATGGCTGGCTAACAAAGGTATTTAGCTTTGTAGCTCCAGTTACAACCTTCTGTGCTGAACTCCTCCGGTATCAATGCACAGTAAGTTGTATCAGGTACCAGTACAACCGTGTTTCTCAAGTTAAAAAACAAAAACAAACAAACAAAAAAACCAAGCTGTGTGTTGACCATGCAAAAAGTTATTTTGAAAGATTATATATATGCAAGGCTACAAAATGGCAAATTTGCAGTTGCTTATTACAGTGTTTTCTCCCATTCTTTAGTTTTCAAGATTATCAACTTCAAATGCTCATTCTACCTTTTTTCCCAAATAACATTATTTCATTCATATCACAGTAACAACAGAATTAAGGTTTCTAGAACACCTGTATAGCTAGCATTTTCTAAGTCACTATTTTAGCCAAGAGATGTATCAGATCTACTGGCAGAAAAAAAGTTCCTTCAAAGGTCAAATAAATGGTGATTGAGCCTGTGCACTAGTATGGTTCTGAGCACATGGCACTCTGGATGCAAAACGCATGTATAAATGTAGATCTGTTAGAACTGCCCACATCTTTGCGTGAAATTTATGGGCAGAAAAAAATACCTGCCAGTAATTTCCAGCTCCTTTGTCAATGCTTTCCTCTGAGATGCTCCTTAATTCTAAAAGAAGGTTTATTAGTGTTTATTTCCATCCAAGAAACTTCTGTTCATTTGCAGACAGAGATCTGAAGAGTTTAAATACTCTCCATGCTCCCTGCCAGCAGATAACTGTGGGTGGGAAAGGTAGATCGAATCAAAAAGTAAACAATGTTTCAGCCCACTGAGAGAGATGTTTGGAGATTGATAATAAAGACAGCAGGATTATATCCTGCCTTTTCTTCAGGGATGGAGTATTGCAGTTTCCCATTGATTAATTCTCTAAATCTTTTGCTTTCATGTTCAGTCTTGCCACAGCCTTTGCTAGCTTCTCCATTGTTTTTTTTTTTTGAGTGGGAAGTTTGATTCTCAGCAGGCAACAAGATTGGGTTTCATACTGATGAAGAAAAGTATGAAATTCTTAGTTAACAAAAATGCAGAATTTTGGGTCTTTGTTTTGTGAGCAAGTTCAGGGTCACCTCCTTCAGCATGTGTTTATATTCTCTGGTACGAGCCCTGCAGAAGAATAAAAATAGAACTGCCCAGAGAAAGGATATTGAGGTGAAGAGTCCTTACATTCTTGATGTTGAATAGAAAATCTCTATGAGGCAGCAATGGTATTTGATTTCCACGGAAAAATTTTCTTATCGAAAGAGAAATCGAAAGAGAAATCAAATTCAAAACTGTATAGTTCATAGAGGATTTCAATAGAATTAATTTTGGCTCACTAAATTAAAAAAACACAGTACTCTCCACACCTCAGGGTGATTTTTAAGAAAATATTAAAATATAAATAATGGTCTTATCCTGAAGTTATTGTATTTGTTCTGGAAAGATCACCTGAATAAATTTAAGTATCCAATCAATAACTTTGTTAATATGCCAGTAGATATGAAAGTGAATGTTAGCTATAATAATAATTTGCTTATTCATCCAAAATTATTTGATTTTCATTTCCAGACCATTTCATATGCTTTCTCACCATTTCATGTTGTGTTGTCATTCTGCTATTAATGGAAGATGGTCTTCATTACTATGATTGAACTCATTTATATGGAATGCAATTAAAGAGATTTTTTCTTTGTTCCAACCTACTTCCAGGCTCAGGATCTGGTGAAGTATGCAGTGTGATTTGCAGCAACCTTTTGCTATACTGGGGGAAATGTAATCTGCAATTTCCAGATAGCCTGAAGGGCTGCCTTCCAGAGAACAACTGCTCTGAGACTGCACACAGATTCAAGAACACACACCACCAAGTGACATTACTCTATGCAATAAAATTTCATTTGCCGCTGATGAGGAATATAAACAATTGAAAAATCAAACTTTCAAGAAATTATCAAAGTGCTAAATTTCATCAGAATATCGAAGAGTTCATTTCTGATTTGTTTTCCTTGAAATGTTTCAGCTTCTAGATCTATCAATACATTAAATACATGTGTAATGTTATCAACATTTCATTTTATGTTGTATTGATAATGTCATACAAAATGAAGAGAATTTTATTTCTGTTTTAGAATCAGGGAAACCAAGATTTTTTTTTGCACAAATTAGACAAAATATTTTTTCATTTTCAAAAAATACTTAATAACATTTTTTCTACTTTATTTTCATCAGTAGGTCTAACTTCAATAGTAATAATAGAATCAAGTGCAAAATAAGCATACATATGTACATGGGCTATTATACTTTTACTGTCTTCTATTCAAAGGCTTTCCAGTGATGAATAACAATATTTCAAAAACACAATATGGAAAGCTAAATCACTTCATCCAGTAATTGTACATTTATTTTTTATTATTTCAGGCAATGTGTATTACAGGTGTGAAATTGTGTGGGCTGAGTTTTACTTCAAATGAAAATAACTTGCTGCCAAACTTGCAACTTTTCACTTTTTGATTATTCAGAGTGTGAAAATTCTCATTTTATAGAAGTTCTTCACTCAGGAAACTGCTCAGAATAAAATAGTAAAGGTTATTGTATGATGTCTTGGGAAAATGAAAAAAAAAACATATTAGTTTCTTATTACAAGATGTATATAAGAAGGGATACTTTGAAACTACATTAACTTCTGTAAGGTAATAGATGATCTTTGAACAAACGGTGCTGTAGGAAGCAATATATTACTTGTATATATATACATATATATATATTAAAAAAACATTAAAACGTGAGCAGAAGTTAGGAGAGTTGAACTTAAAGTATTTCCTTTAAATTATCCTCAAAAATCAGGAAAGCGTGTATTAAAATATTTCTGACTTCCCAAATCTGTGGTACCTAGTTATCAATACAGGCAAACATTCATCAGATTGTGAGAGAATTATCATTTCTGTAAAATTCTGTTAGTGCCTTGTTCCTCTCCCTGGTCAACTTTGGAGCAATATCATTAATTGGGAACCAAAATACATGCTCATAGAACTACTAAAAAAATAATCAGTTTATGAAATCATGTTCTGCATCTTCCATTCATCATTCCTTTTTTTGATAGTTTATATTCTGCGCAGAATAAGATGGGAAATCAGATATAACATTATTCTCATTTCACATTCATCAGCTAAATCAGGATGCCTTTCACTGATAGATATGAAGGATGACTTACCCTAGGTACATAAGTAAAAAAACAATTCAGGCATGCTATAGATATATATGTGTATAAAACCAAATGCATTTTCTGCAAAGTCAAATGTAAACTTTAAACATCTCCAATTCTCAAAAATGGCAGGAACAGGCCATAAATGGTTAGGTCAGAATATTATAGCATCTCATTGACATAACGTTTGTATTATAACCCACACTGGGTAAAGTGATTCAGATTGTGATTGCTAGGAATTTTGGAGTCATTTATTTAGAGAGAAAGTTGCAATATTTGTATCTGCATTTGAGTTTGTAGTCTAACAACGTCATGGGTGGTCACTTCTGAATTTTTTCCTTCCCTCCCCTCTGATCATAATATTTAAAATAAAGATGTCAGATTTATGATACAAAACCAAGAGTGTTTGTATGCTTGAAAACAAAACTGAATGTTTTGTAGAGATTTTATATTTCTATGCTACCAGTGTAAAGGTTTCTTCTTTTGTTTGTGAGAAATTTTTGGAGCAATAATATTTATTTTGTATCAGGAATACAAATGGAAGGAACTATAAACAGTCTTCAGGCTGAAAATAGCAGTGTTTTCCTCTCACATAACTTAACATCCTGTGTATTACTTTTAAGTGTGGAAGTGTTGTCCTTCCACATGGGCTTCCTATTTTAAGGTGAAAGTACTTAAGAAATTACATGCACTTGTGGCAAGTAATGAAGGTACATGCAAAAAAAAAACATTCTGAAGACAAGGGGAAAAAAATACATCAAAAAGTCAAAGTGTGCCTATATCCAGGAAGAAGCTTTTGGTTTTTCTGGTAGATTTCTGCTTGGTCTTTAAATAAAATTGCCTGTAAGCTTTACAGTACTTTAGAAGATTTTCTGTGTGGTACAGGTACTTTGATATGGCTAGTGCAAGGTCTAACTATTCTTGTAGGTTGTACTGCCCCCTTTTCTATCCCCCTAAACTCAATTTACATCACATGGGATAAAGAAATACTAACTTACTGTTTTTTGTTGTTTCTTCGCTAGAGGCGGCCATTATTTTGAAGATTATTTCTAAAACCATGCCAGTCTATGTTGAATTTTAATGCTATTGTAGGTAGTTTGAATCCGGCTTTCCTGGATGCATAGAGAGGGAATTACAGACTCATAAACCACTGTTAGGATGATTTTGTATATATGCCAGAGTGTCTGGTGTAGCGCATACAGCAGAACAGCAAAGAGCTCTTTTGCCTGTGCTGTACAGGTGCTATGGGAAACTGTGAGCAAGTAAGAGATGGATCCAGCCAGCTCCACTAGACAGACCTGGCAACATACCAATAACTTAAGCCATAAAGGCTAGGCTCAGTTGCTTTCCACCCTCATTTTCTCAAGTTTAGTACCAAATAGAAGTCAAAGATGATGCTGGTTGAAGAACTGAGTTCTAACAGTCAATAGCATTGAATGTAGATGGCTGTATACTGTAACAGTTTAATTTCCATTATGTATATCTCGAACAAGTTGCCCAGAGAGATGGTAGATGCCCCATCCCTGGAAACATTCAAGGTCAGGCTGGACCCCTGTCTCTGAGCAACCTGATCTAGTTGAAGATGTCCCTGCCCACGGCAGGGGGGGTTGATTTGATGACTTTTAAAGGTCCCTTCCAACCCAATGTATTCTATGATTCTATGTCCATTGTACTTGTATGCCCTGACTCTTACTATTAACATTCTCTAAGTACAACATTGGGTCATATTCTTCCATTATTTGCACAAAAGCGCAAAATCAGAAGTTATTGCACAAAGGTAAGTAAACGTATATCACTGAAGATCTCCTTAGAACAAGAAACTGCAGTGAATTGCATCTTTTCCCCCTGTTTTGGTGGTTTTGCACTTCCTCAGCAACACAGAATATGCTGGACCCAGCCAGCCAGAGCAGGAATCTGAAGTGAAATGGGTGAAATAGTTCTTCTGCATGCTATCCTACTATTTTCTCACAGTCATACCACTGTCCAAAGAGAAGTTTTGCAGAGAAAACATAGAATGATACTGAGTTGCAACAGTCCTTGGATGGCATAATGCTCACAGAAAAACAGTGGATAAAGATTTGCTTTATACTTTAATGGTGGGTAATTTTAGCAGGTTTCTTTATCTTTTAGAAGCGGAAGAAATGCCCTTTCTGAAGTGTGGAGTCTGACTCTGGAAATCATGTGACTGTCAGGCTGAGGTTAAGACGTGTATTATACTTTGTTATTTCTTAAGTTTTTTAGGCTGGGGGGTGGGTCATGCTTAATGCCATTTAATTCCTTTTCATCTAAGTTTTTGTTTATGGAATATAATTCATAGTGCCTACAGAACTGTGTAATTAGTCAGAGACTCAGTAAAGAGCCTTTTGAAAAATGGTCCTTAGCCTTTCACTTTCATGAGCACCAAAATTCAATCAAAAACTATTTTTAAAGTGAGTAAAAGCTACAGTGGCAAATCTATTAAAATATGTTTAATCATTAACTTCTTTGATTTAACATCTGTCTAAAACATAACATCAAAAATTGAATAATTTATCATGTAATTGCATAAAAGCTCAAGTAATGTAAGGCATTAATTAAAAATTTATATGAAATTCAGAAGAAGAAAGTTGAGGAGGAACTCTGATTACCCACTCAGTAGGATGGCTATAGTTACTTTGAAACAGTAATATCTACTGTATTACAAATCACAAATGCTTAACTGTGAAAAACACTGTAAACCCCTTAGGTTTGTCTGATGATTTTCAGAAAATGCATTAGGTATAGATTACTTCAGATTCTGTAGTTAGATATATAGATGTGCCAGTCCCCGAAGGAATTATACTTCTTTCACTTTTATAACCTATTAGCCTTACTGTATGTACAAACTGCTATGTAAACATGAGAAAAGAATAAGGCTTTCAGAACTTTCTGAACCTTGTTTCATAAACGTACAGACTTCAGGAGCAGATTTCAGGTTTTCTTCTCAGGCTCATATTCAGTCAGCCATAGAAGAATATCATAGCCATAAAATCAACTCTAATGTTAAACACATTATGGGGAGGAACAATAAACAGTTATTATACCAACTATATTGTCTCTCCAAATAATCAATTAACTTTTATAGCTTATGCAAACTAGAGAAGTTTTAAGTTCAGGTTTCTTCTTTCATAGTCAGCTAATAGTATTTCAAAGTAGTTAGTTATTTAAAACTGACATTTGTACCAAACTGCCTTTAGAATTAGAAAAATTGGCTCAGAAAGCAGAGTATCCAGATGGATACAAACATAAGCACAGATTTTAATTTAAACAGGTTTGTCTGTCACAAAAAAAACGGGCCTGCTTTGCAAAGTTCTCTCTTTAACACTCCCACCAAAGCCTATTCTCATGAATCATTTACTGAGGTCTACCTATGTAAATGAGTACTTATGAAACCAAGCCCTAAGTTTTGCCTGTATTTAAAGAAATGTAAAGTACAAATCACCTTAGTTTGGGGTACTTTCTGAAAGAATATTTAGAAAATTATTATCTTCCTTCTTATACAGAGCATAGTTACTATTTACACTATCACTGATAAGTTTCCTGAAATCCAGAATTACCTGAGAAAATAATAGATTTAAGATTTTTTTTTTCTCTTATCTTTTCCTTTTTTCTTTTTTTTTCTTTTTTTTTTTTTTTTTTTTTAAATGGATTCTTTCTTCAGTTTCTGCTGACTGCTGCTTGAGTCTTTTCCTGCCTGCTGAGAGGATGGGATATATTTCATCTACTTTAAGAGTATGCTATTGTCAATCCATTCCATTGTGAGAATGAGATTAGTGTTCCCAGTGTTCTCAGTTTGACACTGCTAGAGAAGAAAATAATCAGACTTATCACAAAAAAAAAGTAAAATAGAAAATACATTTAAGAAAAATAATATGGAATTGACATGATAGAATCATAGAATCATAGAAT
>NW_009223801.1:7376-8372 GCF_000690835.1 Fulmarus glacialis | reverse complement strand
CTGTTCCTACAGAGGTGGGTAGGTCCGAACGGTTTGCAAGGATGGACGTCCTTGCCTTAAGGATTTTATAATGTTTTACATAGAAGATATGTAATAATTATAATATTCATTTTTCTAAATATTCCAGAAATAGGAAGGCTGGGCCAAAGAATCTTTTCTCACCTGTGACAACAAGCTTGAAGGTCAGTTTCTGGCCAGCAGCCTCGCAGGTGTACTCCCCAGCATCTTTCTTCTCCACCTGACCCACCACCAGACGACGCGATTTGCCCTCCGACTCCACCCTGAACTTCTTGCTCGAGGTGATCACTTTCCCCTCCTTGTACCATTTCACATCAGTGTTCTCCTGGGCCACCTCGCAGCTCAGCGTGGTGTTTTCTGATAGGGCAGCTTTCACCTCTTTCTGCACCTTCTCCTTGTTTGTAAACACAACTTCTGGCTCTGAAAAGAGAGAAAATTTCAGGGCGTCTCCAAGAGATGATGTTGTGCTACCCTCTTATCATGCCTTACAGATAGCACTGGAAACCAAGCTTCTGACCTGACAGTACACATCTAAAGCTATTAGAAGAACATACAAACCGTTTTGTGGTGAGTTTTTTTGTGTCTTGTTTTGTTTTGGGGTTTGTTTTTTTTAAAGAAGCTTTTTGTTGCTTTGTCACAAATCACACTTAGTATATTTATGGCAGCAAGCTAGGAGATCATCTGGATCATTTATAAGAGCATTGTATGGCAGGTCCCAGTCAAGGCAAGATACATTTTGATTGAAGTTGAGTGCAAACTAATGAATTCTTACCGGGAGGAACTGTGCCTTACTATGTCACAGCCCCATACCGTTCATTCCTTTTGTTCCCAATAGCTGCGCCTGCTGCCGTTACCGTCCTATGGGCACTAGCGATCGGACGAGAGGAAATGGCCTCAAGTTGCGCCAAGGGAGGTTTAGACTGGACATTAGGTAAAACTTCTTTCCTGAAAGAGTGGTCAGGCCTTGGAACAGGCTGG
>NW_009223801.1:0-7345 GCF_000690835.1 Fulmarus glacialis | reverse complement strand
GGAGTCACCATCCCTGGAGGTATTTAAAAGACGTGTAGATGAGGCGCTTAGGGACATGGTTTAGTGGGCATGGTGGTGTTGGGTTAACGGTTGGACCTGATGATCTTAGAGGTCTTTTCCAACCGTAATGATTCTATGATTCTATGATTCTTCAGTGCAAAGGGTGCTAAGACCAGGACTTACATGTTCAGGACTGTGTTATCACTTCCCACGCAACCTTGACAAAAAGCCCAGCCCATTTCACATTCTTACATCCAAATGGTGAAATCCCCTTGTTCTCCAGTAGACACATTAGTCAGCCTGCTTGCAAGAGCATCGGGAGGCAGGGAGTGAGTCGGAAAGCTGAGTCCTGTCTCCTACTCTACAGTCCCCGGAGGGCATCTGGAATGAGTCTCCATGACTCTTTCTCTAGTTGCCATTTACCTGATGCCTTAGAGACCTTAACATATATCAAGCCTTACATATTCAACCCCCAGGCTGAAGTGAGCTCTTCCAAGAGAAAGAACAAGAGTGCAGACATCAGGCAGACACCCAACTGCTCTCCACCATGACCCTTCTCCAAAACACACTGACAATCAGCTGCATTGCAGAATTGTTCTGGTTGTACCAACATGTGGGGATGGAGATGTGCAATCAGTACTTTCCTTTTCACGGCCCTGTTCCTACAGTGATGGGGAGCTCCAAAGTTTTTCAAGGATGGAGCTCCCTGTCTTAAGGATTTTAGAGATCTTTACATAGCAGATATAAAGACAACTCTATTTGTAACGCTGTCCCATTTCTCAATCAGAGCCAGGCAATCTCAATGATGTTCTCCAAAAATTTGCAGCATAACAGGAAAAGCTCTTATGAAACGATACTTATTTTTCTAAATATTCTAGAAATAGGAAGGAGTAGAGAAAGAGTCTTCTCTCACCTGTGACAGCAATCCTGAAGGTAAGTTTCTGGCCAGCAGCCTCGCAGGTGTACTCCCCAGCATCTTTCTTCTCCACCTGACCCACCACCAGACGACGCAATTTGCCCTCCGACTCCACCCTGAACTTCTTGCTCGAGGTGATCACTTTCCCCTCCTTGTACCATTTCACATCGGTCTTCTCCTGGGCCACCTCGCAGCTCAGCGTGGTGTTTTCTGATAGGGCAGCTTTCACCTCCTTCTGCACCTTCTCCTTGTTTGTAAACACAACTTCTGGCTCTGAAAAGAGAGAGATACATTAGTCACCTGCCTGCAAGAGGATCAGGAGGCAGGGAGTGAGTTGGAAAGCTGAGTCCATTCTACCACTCTACAGCCCCAGCAGGGCAACACATCTGGAATGAGCCTCCATGGCACCTTCCTTCCCTTGTTGCCTTTACCTGATGCCTTAGAGACCTTTACATTTATGCCAGCCATTTCTGAGCAGAAAGATCCAATGCCCCAGGACTTAAGGTTCTTCCCATCCCCGTGGATCCACAAGAAATCTGACTTTTTGTTCCTTAATGTAATGCACAAATAAGCACCCAATCTCATCTGCCACTGGGACCTGTAGGTAAGCCTTGCCCACCCTAGGTACTTCTTGAGCAGACCTATTTTTCTACTTCTTCCAGACCTATTTTGTCACACATCTGGGAGCTGATCTAACCTTTATCCCTATAAATCACAACAGCATATGTAAACTTGCTTCATTTTTCTTTACTCTAAAATTAGAAAACAACAAGGACCACTGAGTGGGATTCATCTCACAGATGAAGACAACTAGCTATAGGCATCTGCGTGATAGTGGATGCATGCAAGCTGGTTGCCTGATCAACCTCACTACTCAATGAAGATCCAGGCTACACAGACCCTGGAGCCCAGAGAGTGATTGATTTTGCTCTAAAGGGAAGGGAAGGCATGGACCACTCTGTGATGAGAACCAACATCTCCCACCTGTGACGACAAGCTTGAAGGTCAGTTTCTGGCCAGCAGCCTCGCAGGTGTACTCCCCAGCATCTTTCTTCTCCACCTGACCCACCACCAGACGACGCAATTTGCCCTCCGACTCCACCCTGAACTTCTTGCTCGAGGTGATCACTTTCCCCTCCTTGTACCATTTCACATCGGTCTTCTCCTGGGCCACCTCGCAGCTCAGCATGAAGTTCTCCTTCAGCACTGCATTCACCTCCTTTTGCACTTTGTCTTTGTGTTCAAACACATCATCTGCAAGATTGGAAAGAAGGAAAAATCCAGAAAAAAGCCCGTCAAATTTAAAGCTTTTCCTCCAAGATCATATGGTACTGGGTTTTCAATGGGAGACCACCTGGTAGATTACAGTTTAAATAAAGCAGCTGTAAAATTAAAAAGACTAATAGAGTCAGAGTTAAGCAAATGCTTGAGGAAGCAGTGGCAGGAACAGCTTGCTTCCAGACAGCACAGTTTCTGGCTGCTGCTCATTTGGGCAGCAAGAACTGCCATGCCTGACCTTTAGGCTTACATCAGCTTTCCTACACACACTCTGTACGGTCACTCTCTGCAGGCCAAGCAGGATGGGATCTCTTGGGGAAGCAGGGCATGTTGTGTTTGCTCGCAGAAAAGACTGGCCTGCATATTCACAGTAAACAGGACATACTCTAGGCAGGATCCTTCATTTGCCAGCACTGTCCCCATATTTGGGTCCAAGTAATTTTCCGGAAAAAAAACAGTAAGGGTTATGAAATGGATACATAACAACTGGAGTACCTTCACAAAGATTTATATGGAGTTGTGTCCTCATGGAACAGCATCACTTCCCAGATATGTTCTACAGAACATGTGCTACTAGTAGTACAAAATCACAGTCAAAAAATAATTTAGGTTAGGAGTGATCTCTGGAGGTCATCCAGTCCCACTTCCCCATTCACAGCAGATAAAATTACATTAAGTTACTCAGGGCCATGTCCCACTGAGTTCTGAATATCTCCAGTGATGGAGATCCCACAAGCTCAAGGCTCCTGTTCCAGACCTTGACCACCCTCACAGTGCAAGTTTTTCCTAATATCTTTTCGGAACCTCCCATGTTCCAACTTGTATACCTCGCCTCTTCTCCTATCACCATGCATCTTTGAGAAGAACGTGGAGCCGTGGACTCTATATCCTCCCATTAGATAGTTGCAGGCTGCAATAAAAGCTCCCTTGCGCCTTCTCTTCTCCAGCCTGAACAAATATGACACGTGCTCCAGCCCCTTAATCGTCTTGGTTGCCTCCCCTGCAGCTGTGCCAGTAGCATCCTGGATTTCCAGATGTAATAGCCGTCAAATTCTCCAATCAGGCAGACATTGAATTAAGAACAGTAATTTGATTTTAGCCTTGGTTTTAGTAAATTCCAAGAACATCATTTCAGAGGCTAGGCATGGGAAATAACCTTGGATATAGGGATCATAAGATGATCTAGTCTAAAGCGAATAGAGGAATTAACAAAAATATCTCTGCAATACACTTATTTGGAACTAGCGAACTTGTATGAATTATGAGAACCGATTAAGGAAGAAAAGATGAACAATTTGTTCAAGACTCAATGTGGGACCTGGTATCTTCACACTAAAGTGTCCAGAATCTCCATCTTACCCAGTGGAAAAGCAGGAAGAAAAAGATCAGCAAGGACAGCTAAAAAATATGTAACTGCCCTTTAAAATCCTTTAAAAGGCAAAGCACAAATAAGGAATGGCAAAAAGGACAAGTCTGCTGGAAAACTGTGTCTTTGGGGTCAGGAACTGTAGTAATAAAGCAAGATTTGCCAAAAGTCAGGCCGGATCCAAGCTCATGAAGGAGGTTGACACTTAGCAAGGGATACTCCAGCACCAGAAATATATGTACACAAGGGAAGAAGTGGGGCCATGATGCAAATAGTGTGGGTTTCATGTTTTCATACCAAAAAACAAGCCAATGCTCCTAGAAAGTGTTCTTCTACAGGCTAATTTGTTCATTTTGGCTCTTACCCTTACTCTAGGTAGATGTTTTGCCCTTCAATACAAAGCAATGGAGGTTACACAAGGAGGCTCAGTGAGGGACTCCTAAGCTCACACGTTATGTCCCATCCTGGGCAAATCTCTTCAGTGAGAGCTTTCAGTTGTTTGAATTTCCTTCAGGGGAATGGTACTTCTTACAAAAAGTCTAGCTGGTACTCCTGCTCAGTTGTATCTTTAATCAACAACAAGGTGGAAAAAAAAGGTCACCTAGGGTTAAAGCACAGAGAGTCAGAAGATCCATTTTCCAGTTCTTGTTCTACAGCATATTTCCTCGGCAGTCTTGAAGGAGAACCCAAATAAGTTCCACCATTTCTGCCTTTAAAGTGACCAGTAAATCTCTCGGTGGAAAGAGGGAGCCTATTCTTCTCTGTTCTCCTTTCTGGTATTTACCCATTTGGAAAATCTGAGTAATGGCCTTTCTTCGGCAGCAATGGGTTTGGGCAACACTCATCTAGATCTTGCAGACAAAATGCCTATCCACCTTTCCATGGTACCCAAGTACCTCAAAGCCTGCGATATTAAAAACACCTCAATGAGGTAGGACACTCTTCTTATCCCTGTTTATGGAGAGGATGTGAGATGCAGAGAAGGTTGGTGATAGTGAGGTCCCCCCCACGACAACCTGCAAAGGACAGTTCTATTTCCCAAAAAAGTGAATCCCCAGTGTCCAAGCCATGGGACTTTCCCTCATTAATATGACTGTTTCTCAGAAGCCCTAAAAGCAGGCAAATCTTTGGGGTTTCATCCAAAAGTCTCATGCACCCCTCCATTATTGCTGTCAACAGCTTTCCTCGCTCAGAGACAGGCTTGGGCTAAGTTGCAAGCACAAACAACTGCTGAGAGCACTTCAGTGCCTTGTTGCATCCAGCAGAGGATAAAGATCTCCTGGTCCCAGATGAGAAGATCCTTCCACAAGAAGCTAAGAAGAGCTCTTCCTTCAAACAGTGTGATAAGTTCCTTTCTTAATTTCTGCCTTTCACAGTTTCATTTATAATCTGCTACAATTTTTCCAACAGCTTCTGCTATCAAAGGCATTCATCGTTTGAAATAAAATAATGATCTCGGTCTTACCCTGTACTATTCCTACAACCTGCATAGAGCTATAGAAAAAAGTCACATAACTGAACCATGGAATAAGTATTACCATCGTTTTTCTGGCACAAAGGAGGGTTGCCAAACACAAAGGAGAATGAGGCAGATTTGTCTCCAATTCCCTTGTAGGGTCACTCCCCAGCAACGTATACCTCCGAATGCAGATATGGCAGAGCAAGCAGAATGAAAGCCAAAAAGCTTGTGTGCTGGTTTTGGCTGGGATAGAGTTAATTTTCATCACAGTAGCTGGTATGGGGCTGTGCTTTGGATTTCTGCTGAAAACAGTGTTGATAACACAGGGATGTTTTCATTACTGCTGAGCAGTGCTTACACAGAGTCAAGGCCTTTTCTGCTCCTCACCCCACCCCACCAGCGAGGAGGCTGGGGGTGCACAAGGAGTTGGGAGGGGACACGGCTGGGACAGCTGACCCCAACTGACCAAAGGAATATTCCATACCGTATGGCGTCATGCTCAGCAATAAAGCTGGGGGCAAGGTTGGCCGGGGGGCCGATGCTCAGGACCTGGCTGGGCATCGGTTGGTTGATGGTGAGCAATTGTTTTCATTTGCATCACTTGTCTTTCTTGGGTTTTATTTCCCTCTCTTTGTTATTTTCCTTTTAATTACATTATTATTATTATTATTCAATTATTAAACTCTTCTTATCTCAACCCACAAGTTTTCTCACTTTTACCTTTCCAATTCTCTTCCCCCATCCTGCTGGGGAGGGGAGTGAGTGAGCAGCTGTGTGGTGCTTAGTTGCTGGCTGGGGTTAAACCACAACAGCTTGTACCTCAGCAAGACCCACAACTGGCAGTCACATGAATCTCAGTGCTGTAATATCATGCTTTTACTCGGGCCACATTGGGAGCAGGCCAGCCACAAACCATATCCAGTGTGTAAGATACATAACCACATTCGTAGCTGGGTCCAAAATAAAAAGCTCAGAGGTGTGACTGGTGCACCAGGCTGCGTAGATGCACACAATTCTGAATAGACATGGTTAGATTCTAGCGTTGGGTGAATCCATTGAAAGAAAGAAAAGGCAAGTCTTTGCACCAAATCCAATTGCATTGTCCCACATCACTTCCTGGGATGTGCTTTTAATTCCATGCATCTTTAAGGTTTTCTTCTGGTCCACAATCAGAAAAGAAACATCTACATCAAATTTAGGTATTCTTCCCTCATAACCCTTTCAAGCAAGACAGAAGCAAGGAAGATGAGAAAGGAAGTACTGGGTAATATTTTCCACAAAAATAACTAGCAGCAAGGACAGAAATGTATGCATTGATGATTCACCAGCGTATACAAACTACTGGATACTGATCTGACTCACACTCGAAATCGCATGTGTTGTGCAATTCCTCATGAAGTTTTATTGGCAAATTCTTTCAGCAAAGCCATGTCTTGCATAGACGTGGCAGAAAAACTTTGTCCCAGCAGAGATGGAAATTACAGATCCTTAGAGTGGAATACAGACTACTAAAGAGTGGAAAGATTGTTGTATGCTTGTATTGTTCTTACATCCTTTTTCTTAATAATCATTCCTGGTCAAAATCAGGGAAAGAATACTAACCTAAGTGGACTTCTCTCTTTCCCAAAGCATCCAAACACACGCCGTTAATACTGACCTTTAAGAATAAACACTTAAGTTCTGTTGCAGACCCATATAGACCAAGGATGGAAGTAAATTGATGTCACTAGGAAACTTTAATTATAGCTACAGCAAAAAAAAATGTAATCAGATAATCCCTCACCTGTGACAACAAGCTTGAAGATCAGTTTCTGGCCAGCAGCCTCGCAGGTGTACTCCCCAGCATCTTTCTTCTCCACCTGACCCACCACCAGACGACGCAATTTGCCCTCCGACTCCACCCTGAACTTCTTGCTCGAGGTGATCAGTTTCCCCTCCTTGTACCATTTCACATCGGTCTTCTCCTGGGCCACCTCGCAGCTCAGCGTGGTGTTTTCTGATAGGGCAGCCTTCACCTCGTTCTGCACCTTCTCCTTGTTGATAAATGCATCCTCTGCTTCTGTAGGGTGGGAGAAGAAATTTAAATATCACAATTAAATGTTCACGCTATCCCAAGTGTCCAAACCCTAAAGAAACATCCTGCTCGTGACAACTTCCACAGCTCTGTCATTGTGGAATGGTCCCACTCACAGCTAAGATACACTCAGACAGGACATGGACCTCTGTACAGCCTGAGGACAACACGCCAGCCATTTCTGAGCAGAAAGATTCAATGCCCCAGGACTTAAGGTTCTTCTCATCCCCGTGGATCCACAAGAAATCTGAC
>NW_009223800.1:5321-34135 GCF_000690835.1 Fulmarus glacialis | reverse complement strand
TGGCCCTCGGGCCTGCCCGGTTGCCTCGTGTCAGAAAGCGGTGGTCAGAAGGGATGGCCAGAGCTGGCCACGGCCATGCTGCACGAAGGGGTGCCCTACAGCAGCCCTGCCAACAGGCAGGGCCTTCCAGTTACCAGTGCTTGCTGTGGCATCTTTGCCTTGTGTAACGCAGGGTAGCAATACCTAGTCTTTCAGGAAACAGCCAGGATATGCCTATTTTGTAGGAACTGAAGCTTGACATGGGTATGGTGAGCTTGGCAAAGCCAATGTGCTGGTTTGTGTCGCAGGGACTTCGCTGCTTGCAGTAGCGTTGGACCTTATGGCACAGGTTCTGCTTCCTGGCATGCAATGGATTGAGCTCGTGGCCCAGATCAGGGAGCTCGGACGACTCTTAGTCTGCTGTTAGGTGCAAGGCCAAGAGAGCCTACAGTGATCCAGCTGCCTCTTCATGTTGCAACTGGGAAAAAATTTCTGTCTCTCACCAATTGGATTTCATTCTGAGTTTATATTTTCCAATCTCCCGGTAGTTAATGTTTCTAGCCCTTTTTGACCCTGGAAAGTTGTATGTTTTTTTTCACCTGTATCTCAAGTCAACCTTTTTTGTTATCTTTGGTCCAAATATATTTTAAAAGGTGTGATTACCGCTTTCTGTCCATGCAGAAAAACCACTTCCTAATTAGTGTTAATCTGGTGGTATAAAATAGTGGACTTGGAAGGGAAACTCTGCCACTTGTGGGCTGTGCGTATGGATATGTTATGTAGAGGTTATGGGCTTAGTTGCTGAGGGTGGAGTTCCTGCTTAGTTATAAGGAGATTGAATGTCCCCAGTAATACACTTAAACATCTGAAATTACCATATGAATTGTGGATGCAAGCTTCTGAAAGCAGCTGTTTTGTGTTTATCTGCAAAGTGAAATGATAACGTGTTTATACGTTGTTGCAGTTGCAAGTTACTTCTTTACATTTGGTCATACTTCTTGTATTCTGTCAAACAATACACCAACGATGAAACAACATAATTGTTGTTGTTTCTGTTGAATTTTGTTGAATTTTCTGTTTACAAAGTGTTAAAAGTGCATGTGTCAAAAGCCATCTAAGGAGCAGTAGTCGAAAGTACTGTATTCCGTACAAACCCAGGATGATGCTAGCTAGGTGTTTACAGATAGTTTAGGAAAATCTTTTAAGTCTGGATTAGCACTTCCAGGATGGTGTGGAGAAGATACTCTTCCATCATCCGGATGTAGGCCATAGGAAGTAGTGCCTCTCGGAGGTGAATAGCCAGTATCTGGCAAGAAGAGGGCTCTGAACTGTAGGAATGAGGATTTGCAGGAGAGATCTGATTCAGACACAGGGTGGTAGTGTGTGGTATGATGAGAAAGTCTGTTAAGTGCTTGTTCAGTTTGCTGCCACAGAAATAGTTCTAAGCTGCCTTTTGAAGCTGAGGTAGCTGCAGGTGTTTCTTTTCTAGCCAACAGCCAGCTCGTTCACAGAATGCACTATTTCTCTTCCTTTTGTAGCCTTGAATGTTAGAAGAACTATTTTATAAACAAAAAATGTAGGTGGTTAAAATAGTTAGGGATTTCACATATTGTAAATTAATTTTGCATTATCTCTTTATGAAATCCTTGCGTGCACTGTTGTCCTTCATAGAGGATGGCAAAGAGAAAAAGTAACTGAACTTCTTTGCTTAATTTATGTTTCAGGCTTCTGAATTGGGCACAAAAAGGAGAACATCAACTGAAAGCAATGAACCCTGTGAAAAGAAGACCAAGGCACGACAAATTACTCTAGAAGACATCTGTAACCCACTGAAGACTCAGGATAAAAGTGAGTTGACTGTAAAGAAACCTTCAAGAATTTATACCCAATAAACAGTGTTTCATTGTCAAATGTAAAAAAATTTGTCAGCGGGTACTTTAGGAAGCGTCTCTTGAGTGTGAGATACATCTCTGAAGAGCCATTATAAGCATACTAGCTATACTGTTAAAGCACCTTTCTGTGGCTCAGAAGCTAGGTATTTGAGCCTTACTCCAGAATTAGTCTGCAAATCCCCTTCAGCTGACTCAGCTTTAACAGGTTGTTCAGTCAGTGAAGTCCAGATGCTCAGGCAGAAATGCTGCAACTTCGCTTTCTGTGTTGATTTAACAGTCTGTTGTTTAGACTTGGGCTGAAGCATGACTGACACCTGACAGCTCTGTGGAGTCTGGCCTGTGACTGGAATATATAAAGGCTATCTCAAAGTAAATAGTTCTAATGCAGTGCTCTTAACTGTGAAATAACAGCCTTAATTACATTGAATATGCCTGTGCTCCATCTGGCTTTGAACCAAGAATTTAACAAATTAATGATGCTAGCAGAAAAACAAATCAGTGAATATAAAGTTCATTACACTTATACTTTGACGAAAAGAATTAGCCTCTATAATTTTTTTAAAGAGGGAATTACGTTCAGTTTTGGGGGTGTGATGGTTTGAAGTGTCATTAAGACACCACCAACTAGCAATACAGTCTGCTTAAAAACTGCACTGAAAAAATACCACTCATTTTGCAATATTCTTGGCTAATTTTGTGGCTTTGCAGTTATCAGTCCAGAAAATAATTGTGCTTCTTTTCCTATGTATGAAGAAGCATACAAGTGAGGAGTATTGATTTTCCAGGGAAGTTAACCAAGCGGATTACATGCATGATTCTGTCAGGCTGGCAGAAATACTGCAATGGGAGAGGAGAAGGAATGTAGGGAAGAGAGAGACAGAGCAAAATGATTGTGTTCTCTGCTTACTGATGTAAGAATGTCATTCTAATAGACATTCGGTTTTAGAAAATAAGTTGCTAATACGTTTTTGTTGTGTATTTTTCCTGAAGAAGAACCTCAGAAGTGTGAAAAGCCTCGTATATGTTTGCAGACTCTGGACAGACTGAGAGAATTCTGCAGTGATTCAGACCAGCAGTGTAACAGAGCCCGGGAAGATAGTTTTCAGGAGAAAGAATCTCTGTGTTTGGAAAAATGTCCCAGTATTATTGGGAGAAGTTCAGACTTGAAAAATCCTCTTCAGTCTGGGGATACTATCCCAAAGGTTGCTCAGAAGGTACGTAGAGCTTTGGTCCAGTGCTGTGTAGATTATTTTTTATGGTTTAAAAAAGCAAGCTTTGGCACAAGTTTCGTTTTGTGTTTTTTGTCTTCTGTCATGAAATAGTGCAGCAGTACCCAACAGACCAGTGTTTGTGTATGGATGTTTTTCTGGAACTCTTAGCATAGTGAGCAGAATGCCTTTTATAGTTCTTCAGTGGTGTCATTGAAAAAAGCAGTAATGAGAGAGCAGAAACACTGGCAGTGTATCTTGTGATTGTGAATGAACCTATAATATCGTAGTAACAAATGTTCAGTGTGGCCCTTTGCTCAGCTTTCTTTCAGTTCTATCAGTTTTGATAAGGGCTGTAAAATTCCTAACAGGCTTTCTTTGCAAAAATATGATTTAGAATTACTACTGAGATGTAGCTTAATCCGGTTGCTAATGAATCTAACTCCCAAAGATATCACTGTTTTTTTAATCTGCAGAAGATATGGGTAGCTCCCATGAAAAATTATCATTATGATACCTATGATACAAGTTGATAAGAGTGTAGTACTACCTTGCTTCTCCTTTCATTATGGGGTGAATTAACATTAGTTAATTGGTTGGTTTTTGGGCTCACCTTGCTCAGTTTGAAGTATTCAGGTCGTAAAAGGCATCTCATGGTTTACTGTGGTGTTGCTGCACTGGGACTCAGCTGCTCTTTAATGAAGCTTTATATGTGGCTTTTTGAAGGAAGGAGGTTGTATGAAAGGTTGTATAGTTGATTTGACCTTCCTGGTTTGAAGGTGTTTGGTTTTTGTGAATATGAGATCAAAATAAGAATAGTGAAGTGAACAGCTTGTGGCAAGAGATTTCTGTTGTGACAAGGGATTGAGATTACGTTGGTGTGGTCAGTTGGAAAATGCAGAAAACTGATTCCTTCTCTGTCCCTCTTTTTCAAACCCTTCTCTGTCTGGAACTTCTTAATTTCTGACCCTTTGTCCATCCAGTTACATTGACACCAGATGCTGTCTCTGCTAGTTTAATCTATAAATCATACTTTTAACATGTCTCACAGATGTTTGAGAACCTATTCTAGATGCTGAAATTATAAAATGTATGTGTTTTACTCATGCATGTATGTGAAACATGCATAGGGAGTATTTTTTCTTAGTGACTTTCTCTTCAGTAACACTGGAGACAGCATGTGCCTGGTATAGGAAGTTGGTTAAAAATGTATGTGTTACAGTAGCTGCAGTAGAAGTACGTGTTTAGTGAGCAAAGGCATGTGCAACTTGCCCTCCACCAAACTGTGGGCCTAATTCTACAGAATTCAGGTTTCTCTTTATCTTTGAACAGATGTGCTTCTTAATCTTCAGTGTATCAGCTGGTGCAGTATTTCTGCCTTCCTGTTCCAAAGTTGGTTTCCAATGCACTACACTGGTGTGCTTTTTATAGCAGTACTGCCACTGCATATTCATATACTTAGATGCTTGTCGCCAAACAGCACTTGGGTCCAGTTGATCACAGATTGTCTGTGAGATTATGACACCTGTTAACTCTCCCTTCCTAGATCACGAGGAGGGTCAGCTTTAGCCATGTGCAGAGAGACTCTGCAAGCAAGATGTATGCAAAGTAAAAGTAAAGAGCAATTATTTCTTACTTAATATACTCAGTAGATAGTGAGGACTCATGACTTACTTAACAAAGCATTACTATCATCTTCCTCTAAGACACCTACCGAGCCTGTGCTGGCCAGGCAGTCAGGTGGGGAAGGTCTGGCCTGTCCTCCTTGGAATGGCTCATCTTAGATGTTTGTGTCTTGCTTTTTTCTTAGAGTTATAACCTTTTTATGTGAGTGATTTTCTTCTAAATTCCTTGAGCTGCTAACTTAATACCTCCTCAACAATTCGACTTCCATGTGTGTTTTTACTTCTTTTACTTCCTTTCATGACTTTATGCACATGCTTTGTCACAACAACTTTCTCTGTAAAATGAGATGAAGTCATAGTGCTGGGCTGGCACAGACCTTGAATCGAAGACCACTGAGTCCTTGGGCTGAGGATTTTGCAGTAGAGACATCTAAGCTCCTGGGGCCGTCTGAGTTCTAGGCATGGTACAGCTTTGGTTGTGCTGGGCTGTGTTGTCTGCTTGTCAAATGGGTCACCCTTTGATTGTATGCAATTTGGGGAATTTTGCAATTTACAGTTAACAATACAGCTAAGTGTTCTTTTTTTTCCGTTGTTTTCTTACTGCATTCTTTATACATTTCCATGACCCAAAGTATATGATTTGTACTATCTCTGTGTTTTGTCTGAGTTACCATTGCTTCTAAACAGTCTGTTGACTTTGTTCCATGTAATCTAGATGGGACAGTTAGAAATTGAAGTTTACCAGGTTTATTTGCAGATACAGAAACTCACAGCACAACCTAATCAATTGTGTTTTGTATAGTCATAGGCTGTAAAAACTTGTGGAGGGTGCTGTCTTTGTACTTTTTTTTTTAATCAATTTTATCAGTACTTAATATTGTGATATAAGTGAGGAGAAACTTTGCTGTAAGTGAAGTGCACCTTACCAGTGTTGTTCACTGCACTTCTTAAAGACTGAATCCATCACCCTGCTTACAATACAGAACAAGACGAAGTCGTAGAGCTGAAGTTGCTTGGCTAGCATAGGCTACATAATGTCATTGTAAATGATAAACCACAGAGAGAGTGGGCTCACAGCCTTAACTGTTAAAGGTTTTAGAAACTATAACATAGACTTGCTGTGTTCAAGAATAAATTATTTTGGGAGGTTTGCTGAGCTTATGTACGAAGGGCAGACGGAGAAGAATTACGGTCTTGGTGCTTGAGACAGTGAACTGAGACTCGTATTGAATTGGTTTATTTCTTGATTTACTGTGGATTTTTGGAACGTCACTAATCTCTCTGCGCTGCAGTTTCTCATCTGTAAATTGGAGTGGTAATTCATCCTTATCTTTGTATCTGGCCAGTTTAGACTGCCCAGTCTTTGCGGCCTGGATGTCTCTTGACCTGTATTTTGAGCGCTCATGATACAAAAGGGATCAGATTTCAGCTGAGATGTCTGACTGTTCTAAAGCAAGTTGACTAATTGATACAAAATCTTTGACTTTCATGACTTTTTAATTCCTTTTAATTCCAAACAAACTGTATTCTGTATATGCTACTTTAATAGTTTTGCTGCAGTTCTTGGGGCTATTTAGTGCAAGAACAGTCTTTAGCTCTATGGTCAATGTGAGTCAAGGACTGCAGGGGCAATTGATTTATTTGGTCATTCCTAACTATACTTTTCCATCTTTTATTTACAGGAGGAGTTACGCTGTGATCTTAGTCAGTTTTCTGCATCTCTTAAGTCTTATGAAAATACTCAAAATACTTCAGATACAAATCTTAATAAGAGAACCAAAAGCATTTACACTCCACTAGAACTTCAATTCATAGAAATGAAGAAACAGTATAAAGATGCTGTTTTGTGTGTGGAATGTGGATACAAATACCGCTTCTTCGGAGAAGATGCAGAGGTAACTTTTGCCAGGGTTAAGGAAAGATGCTTGTATTATGTTAGTGTTGTACTGGGTATATGTCCGCTTCCAGAAGGAAGGTTTTTGGCGGGGCATGAATTTCCTGGGATTTTTTAATACTTGAAATCAAGATGAAAAATCTCTGCATGCTTAAATTGAAGACTATCCATTATGCATGCACTTTTTACCAAAATAGTGCTTATTATTTTGTAATCACAGGGTAGTGCTTGCTATCCTGCATATTGAGAGCTTAAGATGAGATCCTAGAATAATTACTTGTCAGAGTTAAAGTTGAAACACTTTCAAAGATGAATTCTCGGTCATGGCCCAAAACTCAACTGTATTTCAGTTTGGAAGATAGTGGAGCAAGTGCTGTACGTGTAGATGAATATAGTCAGTATAGCCTCGGTGCAGGGAGCATCTTGGACACATGTTCAGATGCGGCACCTACACGTGCCAGATCTGTAGGAACTGGAAAGTACTTTGCAACAACCATAATTTTAAAGTGACGGTTCATAAATGGTTCATAATGAGTTTTTGCATGATCTGTCCCAAAAATCATTGCTACCAATTTAACCTTTGATTTGTGCTGCTTCCACACTCAAGACCAGTGAGAAGCTTCGCTTAGTTACTGGGAATTAATTTTCCTGGTCAACTTTGTAGTGTGTAATTTGTCTACTCATTTGCTGGTGCACTCACAGTCCAGAAACAGAAATATACTATCCAGCTACACAATTCAGTGTTTGACTGCAGTTCCTGTTTGATTTATCTTTCTGCCAACAGGCCAAAAAGCAAATGCAAATCATGTCACATTTTAACAAGTCTTGTTACTCTTTTTTTATGAAGTATGTAGTTTCCACTGCTGTTTGATATTGATTTTTTCGGTATTGTAATTGATTAGCTAGCTTAATACCATCTTTATAACCACAATTAAAATAATTCCATTCTTTCTGTATTTTTGGTGTTGTGAAAATTATTTGACCCTTTGTTGAGCTGTGTTGCAGAATCCATGTGTGCTGTGTAGGTGATTTACCTCACCTACACAAAGATCAAGATACAGCGTAATAATCTGAAATGTGAAGTCTGTGGTACTGAAGCCCCTGTTTGTGACAACATGCTGGGACAGGAAGGTGGAGGGGCCCAGCTCTCTGGGCTTTTTCCTGTAATGTTTTTGTTTTGACAGTGGACTTTTAATTGTAGTTATGCATCAGTGTGGTCATAGAGATGAGCTCCTGTATTGCATTTTGAGCTATTGGCTGACTCTTCTTCTTGTACTTTGCAGATTGCAGCTAAAGAACTGAACATTTATTGTCATCAGGATCATAACTTTATGACTGCCAGTATACCGAGTCACAGACTGTTTGTCCATGTGCGGCGACTTGTAGCAAAAGGATATAAGGTTATCCCTGGCTTTTATTAAATGATGTTAAGTATAGAATAGTACTGAAATAACTTGCACTTATTGTAGCAAAGTCTTACTTGAACCAGGAAGAGGGAAACTCATCACCTGTTTTTGCAATTAAAATTGTTAACTTTCCTTTTTTTCAATTTCTTTATTCTGGTGAGTGTCATGAAATAAGTAGATTCAAGCTTCCTCTGTTTTACAGAAAAGTATCTTCATGTTTTCTAGAACAGTTCTATAACAATTCTTTCTCTCAGTTTTTTATCAAGCCTTTGCATCTGATAAAGAGAAATGTATATATCCACTCTCTTTTATTCTTCCTCAAATCCTTGTTTTTCTTATCCCAGTCCTTTTTTTTTTTTGTCTTTTCTTTCCTATTTTTGATCCCTGTAATTCTTTGGCTTTCTGTTGATACCTCTTTTTTTTCTGCTTATGAGAAAAGGACTCGTTGAATTTAAATTGATTGCAGCAACCATTCTCTGGCAAGTGGTGAACTCTAGCTAAATTGTTTCAAAATAGGACAAGAAGCACAGGAGCGAAAGTTGAGAGGGCAGTTAAAAGTGCATAGAGCATAAGGAAAAGCAGCGCCTTATAGTCTCATTAGTAGGATTGATGCTAGCCTCTGCCCTTCCTGCTCAGCTTTAATGATGCATTTGTTGTTTGCACATCTTAAAAGATCATCAAATTTATAAGATAACAAGAAAAAAAAAACAAACTTTATTATCAAAGAGCTAACCTTGCTTCTTGTCTGTGTGCTGGTAGGTTGGAGTAATAAAACAAATGGAAACTGCAGCACTGAAGGCTGCTGGAGAAAATAAAAGCTCTCTCTTCAGCCGGAAACTGACTGCTCTCTACACAAAGTCTACGCTTATTGGAGAAGATATCCTTTTTAAAATAAATTTGGTTTCAGACTCTAATCTTTGGTGTATGAAGGGCCATAATTCTAGTATTATCACCTAGATGAAACGTGAGTAGCTAGTGGCTGATGTAAGAGTGGCAGCAGAAAACAAAGTTCCTTTAATTTTATGTTGTGGTAAAACATTGTGCTGGCTTTATAAAGAATTTAATCTCTTCGGGGCTTTAGGTTTGTTGTGAAACAGCAGAGCTTGTGTTTACTGTAGTTGATTTCTGAAGTCAGAGAGTGGACTTCCCAAGTCTACAGTGTTTTGTAGATCTTGTCTTCAACTAGGTGTTTCACCAGATTGAGAATGCATAGCATTAGTGATTCAGGAGGGAGTGAAGGAAGAATTATTGACTGTTTGGTGTTAACAGTTTGCTTTAAGTGAAAAGAAGGTGATAAAAACAATGCACTGTTAAAAATCTAGCTAGGTAATTAACTCCTGACTGTTGTAACAAAGACAATGCAAAAATGAGATAGAAACAGCTTTTAACCAGGGAAATTATTTTCTTAATTTCTTTCCTTCCAGTTTTTGTTTTCCTATCTCCTGCCTTATCTACCTCATGTTTTTTTCTGTAATTTCTTAAACTACTACTTACTAAATATCAAGAGCTAAAAAGATTGTTAGATTAATGCCTGTGAGGTTGCACTTAAGGAGTAGGTCAGGGAGGCAGATAACACAGTCCTGAGATTTTGTTGGAAAACTTCTAACGTACTCACAGACTCTCTTACAGTGGTTGGCAAACTCCATGAAAGCAGGCTCAGCAGTATGACCCAACCTGATGGATAGATATGCAGCAAGTTTTCAATGCAACTAACCTAACGCTCCTGCTAAGATGTAGACTTTTGTTTAACTTGGGGTATTGCCTGCTTTTCGGTTGCTGCATACCTAGTGCATTTAGTTTTTTCTGTTAGGTGCATGTGGTTTGTGGATATGAAGTCAAAATGACAGGGTGGAGCAGCCCATGTGCAGAATTGGCTGCTGGTTTAACTTTTGACATAGCTGCTCTTGCTTGAACGGGGAGACCCACAGACACAGCCAAAGGTAGCCTTTGCATGAGCTGATGAAATCTGCGCATCGTGTAACTGCCTGTCCTGTGAAGACAACCACTGACTTCAGTCCTCGTACTGACAGTCATCTGAAGTTCGCTAAAATCGTAATAGGAGTCAAACTAATGAAAGTCAAATAGACCTTTGGACTAGAAGGCCCAACACAAAATCTAGTTGAGAAGGACTTAGATCTAGAAGGACCTATGAATAATCCACCAAAATCTGTGTACTATGTTGTTATTTTTTTTTAACATTTGTTACATGTGAACCCTTTGCTGAAGCTAGATGATTCTGTAGATGTTGAAGAAGTAACAACAGATGTCCCTGATAACTACCTCCTCTGTATCTGTGAAAATGGAGAAAACTTAAAAGACAGGAAGAAAGGTGACATTCTTATAGGCATTATGGTAAGTTAGTTTCACGGGGGAATCTGTATTTTAGGGTTCGTGTGGGGTTTTTTTGAGGTTTGTGGTGGGTTTTTTTGTTTGTTTTTTGAGAGTTGCGTGGTTATCTTCTTAAATTCATGATTGTTCTGTCATTTAGATTTTTTGGGGGTGTGGGTTTTGGTTTGTTTTTTTTTTTGTAACAAGGTCAGTTTAGGTAAGATATCATCTGTGTGTGAATTGTGATGACTGAAAACTACAGAAAAGGTTTGGAGCTGATAGTTGAATATTCCTGACACTGTTTTTGCAACTATCACTTGAAAACATAGCTGTGTTTTAACCAAATACGGGGAAATCTTTAGTTCAGATGCTTTACTAACTTTAAACATTTTTAGGGTCAATGTTTTAAAGCTTGTGAGTACTTTTTTCCTCTACAAAACACTGTTCTTTAGAGGAAGAGACTTAGGCTTTTTTACTGTTTACACTTCAGATTTGTATTCTTTTTTACGATGAAGATTAGAATCAGGATTGTTTAACTGGCAAAACACAGTGATAACTGAAGCCCAGTCTGCCGGTAATTTATTAATTTAAAAGCGTCTTGGTTGTGCTTGTATTTGAATGTGACACTGCAGCTGGAAGAGAACAACAAAAGCATGTGCTCCTGGCTGAATTGCATCTACCTTCCATAGACTTCCAATTATATACATTTGCCTAGTAATAAAAGTTGAGGAGTGATGGACTGATGATAACAAGAGCACATTAACGTTTTTAAGGTATTATTATCATTTACCAAGACAAAATTGTGATAGTCTTTTGAAGTTATTACCATATTATAAATTTGAAAAATGCCGTTATATTTTTACTAAGTGTGTGGGTGCTATATAATTTTGTGTTATAAATCATAAAGTTTCTTTCTGGCTTAACAATTTGGGTCACTGAAACACTCCCTGAAAATTTAACTATTCAGTGCTTTTTTTCTTTTTTTTTAATTTGACAGGCAATCCAGCCAACTACCGGAGAAGTAATTTTTGACAGTTTTCGGGACTGTGCATCTCGCTTAGAATTAGAGAGTCGGGTTTTGCGCCTGCAGCCAGT
This sequence comes from Fulmarus glacialis, assembly GCF_000690835.1. NCBI lineage: Eukaryota > Metazoa > Chordata > Aves > Procellariiformes > Procellariidae > Fulmarus > Fulmarus glacialis. The sequence continues at coordinate 22,708 of NW_009223800.1, read as the reverse complement.
TGAAATACTACTTCCATCTAGCTTGTCAGATCAGTCTGAAAAGCTCATCAACAGTATAACCTCCATGAGGTATGTTCTATGGGGATTTTGCTGTTTGGGTTTTTTGCCTTTTTTTTTTTAATTACAACATAGCTGTTGATGGAGTTTAGATCCAGAAGCAAGCATGGATGTGTAGTTCTGTAAAGGCCCATTTCAGAATGGCTGTAGTTTGCTGGTGGGTTGAAAATTCCCCAAATATCACTGAGTTCTGGGCAGTCATTCTTAAATTGTATTTAGACTGAAATTCATGGCATTTGTCTCAGGCCTATGAAAGATTTATGTGTCTAAACATTTGTTGTTTTCATTTAGATCGTCTTGCTCCCACCTCCTGATCATGTGATCTGTTGGATTTATTTCAGAGCATGTGCACTTACCTTTGGGATCTGAAAGTAGTGTTATGCAGCTGTTTTTCTTATTTGTCATAGTCTTAAGATCTCTAAAAGGCATGAAACTTTTTTCTTCTATTGATGTAGATAGGTATAGAAAACCTTTGCAGCTTTTGTTGGTCCTATTACACTATCTTGAACTTGTACAGATTTGGAAGTATTGGAAGGACTGATCATCTGTTTATATTTTGAGTTCCCTTTGTGTATTTCAGGAGTAAATTCGTTACATGTTTTCTATATCAGTTTTACTGTGAAATAAAGCCAGAATAGGATGTAATTTGTAGGATGATAGATGCAGGATAAAGCAATCCTCTCTATATGTGGTGAACTTGCAAAATCTTGCAGATGCATTTTTAGATGCATTTTTTGTGAGAAAGTGCCAGTTTTTCACTTTTTTTTTAAATCATGCAGCTCTGGGCTGTAGAGAACTAGCTTAGAGCTTGGCATTTCCATTTTGAATGAACTAGTCAGAAAGGATAGTGTTTTTTTAATGTGTTAACAAAACTGGAGCTAAAGAAACTCAAAGAAAAATTACATAGGCAAAGTTTTGTACTGGGGGGAAGATAAAAATATCATCACCTCTCATATTGTAAAGATGGGCATATGCATCACAGTCACATGGATGGTAGCCACCTGACAGTCAACTCTACCTTGACTACCTCACTTAAACTCTGCCCAAGTCATCATCTTGCAGCTTCCTCTGATGCTCCAGATGGCTGAGCTGCTTAATTGGTCTGCTTCACAGGCATTTCTTTCCCCACCTGCTAGTGGACCTCCTTTGTCCCCTTTTCTTTTTAAAAAAAGAAAAAAGTTGATATGAAGTGGTGGGTAGGCAGTCATCTCATCAGGAAAAGCTGATTTTGTGGCACTTTATAGGAACTTGCACAGATGTTGCTGTAGTCAGCTATCAAGCTCTCAAGAGTACATGTATATGAGAGGCAAAACTGAGAGAAGGGACTGATAACATCTGATTTGGTGTTAGGGATCTTAAGAAAATGTGGCTTGTGAAAGAGCTGTATTGTCATTCACTGGTGTGATGCTTATGCTGGTAGTGAAGTGTGCTCTTGTCATACTAGGCTCTTCAGTTCCCTCAGCTCATGTATGGTCTGCAAAGCCCTAAGGAGTTGAAAAGGTCAACTCTAATTAGATGTACTAAGCAAGCAGTATTTCCTTGCAGTAAAATAGCTTGTTGAGACTTGGGCAGATGAAATACCAGAGTAGGAAGTAATAAAACTTTTCCAGTTGCCAAGAGATGTACGTTTTTGTCTTGCTAATCCTTTTACTTTGCTGACTTTCTCTTTTGCATATCAATTCTATAGGAGTATGCCCAAAATATTTCTAAATATACCGTGATGAAGATTAACAATTCTTTTTTTTGTTTATTTGGTTTGTGGTTTTTTGTTGCTGATGTTTGTGCACTGACAGTTTTGTGGAATCCAGGGGAAGGTAAAATGATATAATAAACCGACAAAGCAAGTGCAGTTTTCAGAAACAAGTACTTTAGTTGTGTGTTAAGGTAGTTCTGATACAGGTTTGAGAGTGCGATTGGTTTTTTTTCTTTTTATTTTTTCAGTTTGCACAGCTGAGAATGTTAGTAAGTAACTTCTCATTTCTATTAAGAACAAAAAATACCACCCATTAGTTGACTTTGTGAACAGATACTTGTTTGTAGGTTCTTTTCCCCTTTCTGGTAACTTACTAGGCAGCTCTCCAGCCTAAATGTCCTTAATGGGGGTGGTAAAAATAAAACACATTACTTCAGTACACTTCAGTAGCCTTATTTCAAAACCAGTTCTTCACGGATTTTCTTGTATCAAAGATTTAACCGCTAGAGGGCCCTGAAGTATTTAATATTAATTTGAGTGGTTCCAATATGTTGCTTTCTTGTGCATTTAACTAGGCTGCAGTTTTTACACAATTGCTTTTATGTAGGCAGTAATTTTATGTTAATGCATATTGAGTGGTCTAAAGTATTCATTTTTTGTTATTGTGCATTACCTGGTAATTTCATTCTTTGTCTGCTCTTTTCTAATAACTCCTGGTGAGAATTTTCCGTTAGCTGGGAAAGGTTTCATGCCTATAACTTTTTGAAGACCTTTCTGACTAAAACCATGGGAACTAGGAGCTTGTGTTTTAACAAGGCTCCTCATCTCTTTGTGTATTTGTAATGCAGCGGAAAACCACTGAATTTATAAAAACAGGGTACAGATGGGAGAGGAAAAACGTCTCAGGAGGTGTACAGCTTGGAGTGGTTAGGAGAAGAAAGAAGAAGGGTCTTTCTGCTCACTGCGTGCCCATGTCATGTAAGAATTGCACCAGGGGTTGTCTGCGTAACTCGGGAGATGATTTGGTTTTGGATGTTGCATATTAGAGCTTCGTGAAGAGTGACCAAGGTGATGTGGCCTAGGTCTTCTCCAGCACAAAGAGTGTGCTGATACTTATTAAAAAAAATTAAAATACTTAGTCCAGATAAACCACTGCAGCTTTATGAGATAGGTCATGATCTGGTTCAATGCCTGGTTATAGGGACAGAGTTGAAAGTATCTGTGTGCTTTCCTTCAATTTCTATCTCTTTTTTTTTTTTTTTTTTTTAAATATACAGAGACCAAATGTGAATATTGTATACTGGTATACATGTCTGTCTGCCTTTATTCTACAAAAATAAAACATACCTAATATATGTATTTCCTCCTTATGGAATGCTGTGCTTCTCTCTTCCTGTTCTCTTCTTGTTGCCACCACAGCTATGTCCAGGCTCAGCTATGTCATTCACACTGGTGCTTCTATTTTGGTATTGTATACATTTTCACAGCCAAATTTACATCAAAGGAATATCCGTCACAAAAGGAAAAAACAGCTGGGTGGCAGGGTGCTGTTATAAATTTGTTTTTATCAGAAACAAGAGCAAGTAAGTCACCAGAAAGGTTTCAGTGTTTTAGTCTGGTTGACAATCACCAAAAGCTACTACTTAAGCCTAAGGAGTACTTCGCTATGGTAGAAATTATTTCTGTGGATTAATGTAAAATAGTGGTAAAGAGTTTTGCGTCAGAAATGAAAGTGCAAATAAAATACACAATGGAAAGTGGTCTCTTCACTTTTTAAGTTTTATGCAGTATAGTGTTAGTCAAAAGTTTGCTTATCTTGCAGATCAGCGGAGAAAATAGTTTCACACGTTTATATGTGTTTGTAAACAGGGTCTTGCGATAGGAAAATTGAAGCAAATTTTACAATAAGTTAATAAATGACTGAAGCAGCAGCAGAGCTGTTTTAAGAGCTAAGAGCAGCAATTTGAGCTGTGCCCAAGAAAGCAGTTTGCAGTGTAAGTGGAGGATTTGGTCCTGGTTTTGAAGCTCCCCACGTCTAAGTTAGGCATGGACATTAATGTAACGAGCAGTAAGCACAGTTAAGTAGTAAGATTACTTAGCTGTTTGTATGATTTGTTCAAACAATGGAGTTTTAATTTATTTAGTACGAAGCCAGGTTAGTTAAATTGCATACGGGTGGGGGAGGCAGAAAATCCAAGCCTTCATCAGTAGGAATTTTACCACTGATTTAAATGACTCATCCATCTTTTTGTAAAGATTTTGCTTAACCATTTGGATTAAACTCTGGTGTTTACTAACCTGAGTAAGCTTTAAGAAATAGTTTAATCTGTGGTGTAGATTTGTATTACAAGTTACAAACTTTCCCCTTTGGTAACTTAAAACTCATGCAAGCAAATGTATTGAAAAGTGTGGCACAGTTTCATGTTCATTTGCTTCTAGCGTGTTGCTGTTTCAGGTGGTAAATTAAATGCTCCTAATGCCAATGTTATGACAGACATTGTCCATAAAAATTAAAAACTAGAAAGTACTATTCAAGGACAGATTTAATGACTAGAAAGTACTATTCAAGGACACTGAACTGGAGGTCAGTTTTGGTGGAGAGCCTTTCTTTAAAAGCAAAGCATAAGTTAAAAGTAGGTTACAGAAGTTGGTTCAGAACAAACTGTTCTGGTGGGTAGTGTTCTGTTCCCGAACCATTAGTAACATCTGTTTGCAAGTGCTGGCCTGGCTGGAGGAAAATCTTTTAACACTTTTATTTTCCTTCTTTCTAGAAAACCAAGAAAACATTCTTGCCTTCAAAAAATATATATGTTTTTACAGGAGAACACTGTGTTTTGTACTTGAGGCTCTTCCTAGTCAATACCCATCCTCCTTAACGTATGGGCTGCTTTAAAAGTTGGTGTGTACTGATCTTCCTGAAATCGTTTTTGAGGCTCCTTTCCATTTTGGTTGTTCTTGCTCTGCTCATATGCCCCTTTTTTGTTTCATTGAAAAATATGGTACTTCTATGCAGCACATCTTAAGAGTGCCCCAGTGCTCCTCTTTATATTTTTTTTCCCATTTGCCCTTTTTTGTGTGAACACTGGTAATGTTTTATTTTGTAGTATTCTTTGACACCGTGTGAAAACACACCGATCACAAGTACTTCACTTTCAACTCCAAAGCATCATTTCACCCAAGTCTGCACTGTTCTGGTTTTTTACATGTCATCTTTGATGTCTGGCCAACAATCTAAAACCAGGATGATACGATAACTAGCCTCTTGTCTTGTCTGTGCCCACAGATTTTTCACTTTATTCTGTTTGCAGAGCATAATGTCTTCCTCCTATTAGCTTGGACCTGTAATCTGGGAGGCGGTTTTGACACAACCTCCATCATGCGCTGCTTTGTTTAGGCTGTAGCTAGGTCTGCTACTTGTTCCCCTTAATATGTCTTAAGATTTTTTTCCTTCTGATTATGGCATTCAGGTTTCTGTTTTCGCTTGAGTACTGCAATATTGTCTTTGGCTTGGAGTTTACTCCCTGGAATTCCTTTCTCTCTCAAATCCATTGAGAACTAAAATCATCCTCCCTGCTCACTGGTATGATCAAATTACTCCTGGACTGAATCCCTCAAGCAGCTGGTCCTCTATCATTACATGCAACGCAGGCTTGCTTTCTTTGTGTTTAAGGACCTCTATAAATAACGTTTCAAGCTCTTTCTGTTTACGCAAAGTCAGTGCAGTGCTGATACCCCCTGTGTTTTAGCAGTGACTTATGCCTTTAACTTTGTATCAGTTGTGGTCTCTCAGGTACCTGCATTGCTCCACAGGTGTGTTACTCTTTAGTTTCAGCCCTATCGTGATCTCTTATCAGCCCAAAGCATTAGCTGTGGCATAGCTGGTGGTGATATTTAACTGCTGCTTGGTTGTTTCTTGTCATCCTGCCCGCTGACTGTAGTTTATCAGAAATCAAGAATAAGAGATGTCTTTCAGTATGTGTGGTGCTGTAGTAAAATACAGCAGTGCTTTTGCTTCTTTGAAATGGGAAGTACAACTGTCTTTGTAAGTTAACTTGTAAAGGGTATAGGAGTGAGCTATAGCTGATGTATTACATGCATTGGTCAATAGTGCTATTTATTGCTAATTGCTCTCATGGATGAAGTTACGGATTTATGTCATCAGTCAAGGAGTAGAAACTCAGCTGGAATGAACTCAGTGAAGTCTTGTAAACAAATATAAAATGCTTTTAATTTTGTGTATCTTTACATGTGGCTGATGGTTGCTCAGATCCGAGGATGCTTTCATATAGTTAATGTTGAGTTTTTAAAAACGGGAGCTGTTATGTGCATATGTTTATGTAGCTCACCTCATAAGGTTTGTAGGTGAGCAAGGACAGGAAGGCTTGTAGTGGCAAAAACAAGACACCAAATGGTTACAACGAGAGTAAACAGTATTGCAGATGAAATTGCTGTACAGAGGAGTGAAAAGTATCTAAAGGGTTGGTAATCATAAAAACTAGTAGTTTCACGGTTTGTATAGCTTTTAATATTCCCATGGATTTTTAAGTGAAAGGCAAGCTGTGACAAACATCTTGAGAATGTTTTGTATAAATGGAAGCTACAAGCAGTTGAATTTGCAGCAGGAAAAAAGCAAGTTAAGTAAAAAACCAGCATGTGAGCTATTTTCTGTAAATACAAAACCCAATACATCACTGAACAGATGTTTACTGACTAAAGAGGCTTTTTGCACTGCTAATAATCCAATTCATGGCCTGGGTAATCAGCTGTATAAAGAGCTGCTTGAAGAATATTGGTCATGTCATAGCTCGCTTGTTTTGAATAGACAGGGAAAAAAAACCCACAACAGTATTATCAAATCATGTAATGACCTGAAAGAATTGTTGGACAGGTTTTTTTTCGATTTAATCTTGTTGCAGTCATGAAACATGCTGTTCTCAATATTGTAGTTCAGTATTGTCTTCTATAGCATATATGGTGAGGGAAGCGTGGGACTTACACCTCTTTTCACAAACTGCCTATGTGTAAAGTCTACTTCTTTACCATTGCCTACCTTACTGCCTTTCACAGTTTGGGATGCAGCACAGGCATATGGCATCCTTTAGATGAAATTTCTGTTCCTTTACGCATGCAGAGTTGTCACTAGAAAAACATGGGAAGGCAGTTGCAAAGCACTGTGTCTAAATGCAGTGCAAAGCACTTTTCTTAACCTGGGTGATAAATTTAATTTAAAAATGTTATCATTGCTTGTTACAGTAACAGCTGGCCTTTGCAGGCCTTGCCCAGCCCATGTGCTTTTGTAAATTCCTCCAGACAAAAGCGAAGATATGTGCCCTGATAAGCTTCCCCAGTGGTTTGTACCTGGTTCAGAGGTACATTATTTTTCATGTGGTTGCAAGTAGCATGGAAAACATGCTGTGTTCAGGGGCTGTATTTGTAGCATTTTTGCACTGATAAGTGATATTCATGGTTTTGGCTTTTTTATCCCCCAGTATTTGAGCCAGAAATTAGTAAATGAAGAATGATTAAATTAATCTTGATGCTTGTGCAATTTCTAACTGTCAAGAAATTAACTTTTTAATTAGAAAAAACCCACCCTATTGAAAGAATGAGGACAATTAAAACTTTAAAGCATTTGTTTTCAGGTTTGGCACCTATTTGATTTATTATTACAGGATAGATCAGAAACTGCAGGAGGTGATATGTAAGTCATTCAACTTTTTGTTGTCCTTTCTGGTCGTTATGGTGTTACTTGCTTATTTCTCTCAGTATATATTTATATAGTGTTGACTTTTCACAGGAGCTGTTGAAGTTTCTCAGCCAGGGAAGGGTGCTGAAGCTCACAATTACAAACCCAAATGGGAGCCTGAAGCTCTACACCTCTGTCCTCCAGGAGGTGGCACCACCATGCTGGAGCACTGCTGGTGCTGGTCCTAGGGAGGGAGGAGATGAGAGAAACCCATTAGTAATAACTTATTTTCCGGAGATATCTGTGAGGAAAACAGTTATGGTGCGTTAGGTGACTTGGTAGAGAATGGTAATAAATTCCCAAGGACCATAATCCTAATTTGAAGAAACAATTCTCATTTTCATTTGAAACTTCTACATTTCAATGAAACTCATTTACGTTTAACTTGAGATAGAGGTCATTGCTCTGATTAAAAAAAAAAAAATACAAATAACCCAAATACCCAAATGGCATTGTTCTTCTGTTGTGATTGGTATTAGTAATTTAATTTCCAGTTTTCAGATAATGCAATTGTCATTCAAAGTGAACATTTACTAATAGACGTTTGCTTTGCTGATAAGCTAGTGTAGATGTTATATGTATTGGAGATTTTCATGGTAGAGCAGGTGATGATATCTGACAGGCTTGTGTAAACTGGAGGGTTGTACAATTGTTGTCAATACAGCGACTGCATACTGTACTGAGGTGAGAGGAGGGAAGGCACGCACACATGCACCCACTTAAAACTGGAAGTTGTCTCACCTGTGTTAAAGTACAGATATAAATGACTTGCAAAAGTATTGAATGTCCCAGTAAGTCTAGCTGTACAGGTACTAGGGAGTGCTCAGTCTTTACAGTAAAACAACCACTTGTTTATGTGCTTTGAGGTGACGAGAACGAAAGGTGAGCAGATTTTCTTCTTAAAAATAGCCAAACCCCAAACCCAACTGGCAACTGTTTGGACTGAAAGTGAGTTTTGAATGAAAGCGAAACCCTTTTTGAAGGATCCAGTTACACCAGTACTTTGCTATTGTAACTCCATACTCTGGGCTGTCCTGCATGTTGTGTGGTCCATGGTAACTTCCAGTGTGGATATTCAGTGTTTTAAATGTGAAGGTAACGTGTGTATTTTCATCCAGAGGTAATCTAACTGGACTTCTGTAAGGGTAAATGCATGTGTACAGTTTGATCTATTGTGGAGGAGCTAACATACTATGAAGCAGCATACTATGATGCCAACTTGCTCTTACAACGAGAACATCAGTGGCATGTTTTCCTTTGTTCCAGGTATCACTGAAAATGTCGCAGTAACCTGCAGCTAGAGTGCACATCTTCAAATGGAGAAGGACTGTTAAGCTTTTAAAGCTGGCATGCAAATTGTAATTTTTTTAACAGCCTATGAATGTTTGTTGGTATATTTGTTAAAGTCCTAGCATTTTTTTTTTTTAATAACGACTTCTTTTCTGTAATTTATTCTTCTCTGAAGTTGACTTGGGACATCTTTCCCTGTGAAACAGTGGCATCATGGATACCTTGGATGTGTTAATTTCTCAGACATTACTTCTTCCCACGTTTCCTGCCCTCATTGTTAGTGCTAGGAGTTAGAAAAATTCAGCAATTTTAATCAAAACAACGTAGTGATGTGAGACAAGTATGGGAGGGAGAAAGACTGAAACTGTCTGCATGTTTGACATGCAGGTAGCAGTGATACTAGAGTGAGGGGAAGAATAATTCTCTTGTAATGGTGGTTCCCAACCCCTCCTGAGTTAGGGAAGAGAGAAAGGCCATAAATATATTTATTTTTCATAAAAACAGAATACATTAATTTTCTTAATTTTGAAGAAAATGAAACTGAAATGGGTTTTTATGAGCCATCAATCTACTGAACTGAAAAAGGAAACAAGCTTTATCTTCCAGGCTATCTTTAACAGCTCAATTTTGTGCTTGACTGGCTTACAATATTTGTCTCTCTTTTAACAGATGTTCTTTTCGATGTATGGTATAGGTAAGATGCTTTCAGTAAATTAGAGCTGTGAAGAGTGTACTTTAAGAATGGATTCTTCCTCTGGGAATTTGGAATAGTAAAAATGGTGGTTAGAAATTTGTACTTAAGTTTGCTTCTGAATTTACATGGGTATTTTCTGAGTTCTTAATAAGAAATTGAAATCATTGCTATAGTAATTAACTCTTCCAGTACAAACCTTAGTAATACAGTATTTTTTAATGTAAAAAGATTTCATGTATGTATATTTGCTTTCCGTTTATGTGAAAGAATCTTTCTGCAGAAGCAGATAGATGTACGTAAAAAACCATTTCTAGCAAATATACTTGAATCTATTCCTCTTCCTATTTTGTTGTGCGTGTCTCTTGCTTCTTGTCAGGTGGAAGATAAGTCTGCCCCTCCATCCCTTCTGCCTATTTTTTTACAACTATGCTACCTGCTTTCTTGAGTCTTTGCCACCTCTTCATGTCTCTGCCCTTTTGTTGTATCTAGGGTGCCCTTGTCCCCATCTCCAGCAAGACTTCAGGCACCCCTTGCAACAGACTGCTTGGCACTGTTCTTTTGCTCTACATACGCCTATACAAAGTTGTGGCTGACTGGGACCTTAAGATGGAGAGAGAAGCAGCAGGTCCCCAGATAGCATCTAGGGAAGACACAAGTCAGACCCTTGTACGTTTCTTCATCTTTCACATATGTTGGTGAAGTGCAGCGTCCTGAGAAGGAAAGATAACTTTCCTGGACAGCTTCACTGGTTTTTTTGTACTTCACACCATCTCATTGCATGTCTTATATTGCTTTTGGGCTATGCATTTCCCTTTTTACTAAGCACCTCTCGTGAGGGCTTGAGGAAGAACCAAGAGAACACTGTGAAGAGCAAGGTGGTATTCACAGAATCATAGAATAGTTTGGGCTGGAAGGGATCTTTAAAGGTCATCTAGTCCAACCCCCCTACCGTGGCCAGGGACATTTTCAACTAGATCAGGTTGCTCAGAGTCCCGTCCAACCTGACCTTGAAGGTTTCCAGGGATGGGGCATCTACCACCTCTTTGGGCAACCTGTTCCAGTGTTTTGCCACCCTCATTGTTAAAAATTTCTTCCTTACATCTAGTCTATACCTACCCTCTTTTAGTTTAAAACCATTGCCCCTTGTCCTGTCACAACAGGCCCTGCTAAAAAGCTTGCCACCATCTTTCTCAGAAGCCCCCTTTAAGGGGACCCCTGATAGGTCACAATAAGGTCTCCCTGAAGCCTTCTCTTCTCCAGGCTGAATGACCCCAACTCTCTCAGCCTTTTTTCATAGGAGAAGCGTTCCATCCCCATGATCATTTTCGTGGCCCTCCTCTGGACCCGCTGTAGCAGGTCCATGTCTTTCTTGTGCTGAGGGCTCCAGAGCTGGACACGATACTGTGCCCCTCCAGAGTAGAGGGGCAGAATCACCTCCCTTGACCTGCTGGCCATGCTTCTTGTGATGCAGCCCAGAATACGGTTGGCCTTCTGGGCTGTGAGCGCACATTGCTGGCTCATGTCCAGCTTTTCATCCACCAGTACCCCCAAGTCCTTCTTGGCAGGGCTGCTCTCAATGCCTTCATCCCCCAGCCTGTATTGATGCCGGGGATTGCCCCAATCCAGGTGCAGGACCCTGCTCTTGGCCTTGTTGAACCTCATGAGGTTCACATAGGCCCACTTCTCAAGCTCATCCAGGTCCCTCTGGATGGCATCCTGTCCCTCAGGCGAGTTGACTGTACCACTCAGCTTGGTGTCACCTGCAAACTTGCTGAGGGTGCGCTCGATCCCACTGTCTATGTCATTGATAAAACTATTAAACAATACCGGTCCCAATATGGACCCCTGAGGGACTCCACTCGTCACTAATCCCCATCTGGACATTGAGCCGTTGACCACTACCCTCTGGATGCGACCATCCGACCAATTCCTTATCCACTGAACAGTCCATCCATCAAATCCATTCACAGGGCAGTGTTGCATTTGCTATACAAAAAAAAAAAAATCCCTGATGCATCTGAGAGAAAGGGAAGTAGAAAGAGGGAAGGGCTGAAAAAAGAAGCCTTTTATTTATGGGGAACAGTTGTGTAGCTGTCAAAAATCCTTACTTACAGTATTAACTGATGTGCTAAACTGTTTTAATTATCTGAAAAGATAGCACATGGATTTGCATTTCAAAGTGGAAAGTTCAGCCTTACCATAAAGCATTCTGTATATATTGCAGATACAGTATACTTGTTATTCCTCATGGCCTTGACGAAAACCCACTTCATTTGTCTCTGAAATTTAATTAAAGGATTTGTTCTTTGAGTTAATCTAGGTGAAACTATACACACGTGTAATATAAGTTATCTATGTATGGATGAGGTGCACAGGATTTATACAGCTTGCACTCCTTGCCCATAAAAAGTCCTTGTTTTATAAAGGATTCCTAGCTATAAAAAGAAAAATAGCTCAGCTAATGTTCTTCGGCTTACAAACAGCTTAAAAAAAAATCTATAACTAAGGGAAACTGTAAACTGGTGACTGGACTTCAGTTTTTTTTAACTGAATTTGAAGGAACATCTGTTTTGCTAGACAAGCTTTTTGATGCACTTTTTGATAAAGTTTAATGTCTCCATCGAAGCTCATACAGGGTCTGGTTTTGTGTGTAGCAGCATTATCAGGACAGTGGAGAAAACTTGCATTTAAATTGGGCTGAAGAAAATCATCAGTCAACCTAGAAGATGCTATAGATCACTTAGTCCTCTTTTGAGTGTTTTACAACCAGGTTCACCTAATGACTGTCTGCTTAGGCCAGCCTTGGAGTTTGAAGAGCAGAAATTGAACGTAACATAGGGAGCTGCATAGCCAACACAAGCCAAGGGTGCTGCTCCTTTCTGCTAGATTTCTCACACAGGTTTGCAGAGTGAAGGCTGTGAGAAGGGGTCCTTCTCAGCTGCTAGGGAATGTGTAATGCTCACTGACTTGAAGTGTACAGATGCATCAAGATGTAGAAAACATTCTTGAAGCTAAGCTAAAAAGGACTGACAATAGAGAACATAGTAGTAAATATTTAGTTATCTAATCTGGATGTGAGAAATTAAATGTAGCCCAGGTTTCAGACACAGCCAGATCCAGACCCAGACTCGATCTGGCATAAGAATTTGAATGCTAATGCCTTTGGGTTGCGTAAGTAAAGAAATGCTTTCATAACTGTCATAATCAAATGCAGTTATGATCAACTTGCATTAAATTATTTTTTGGAATGCATATTTTGGAATCTGTTTGCTGTTTATTACTCAAAATCATAATGTAATTTTGTGAGCCCTGGCAGAGTGGAAATTACCAACTCTATCAAATAAAAAAAACCTGAAGAGTGGAGACAGCTGTTGGTTAAGATCCCTGGTTTTATGCTATCTTGTATAGCACAGGTTTCTTGATTAGATGGAATAAATACGTCTTTCTTACTTGGTCCAGGCATGCTGTGCCTGAGTATGCACATAATGTAGGGATCTGGATCTACACTCTGAGCCCTGCGTTTCATACAGTCCATTAGACGGGTACTGGGTTTGAAGTGGTGACTTTGGTGGTAATATGGAAATGGACAGAAAAGAGCTCTGTAAATTAGTATGGGTGTAGGGCCTTTGCAGTATGATGGGTCATCTTGAACACAAAAATGCTATAAAAAGCATAGGTAAGGACTGTGATGAGACAAACCACCTCAGCTCTGACGTCAAAGGACTATCATTATGTTTCTAATATCACTGCATATTGTACTTCTAGAATTGTTCTAGCCTGCTCATATTGTAGATTCAAAGATAATGTGTGTGTGTCAGAGTTATTTCCAGTGGTGTCATGCCCCAAAATGGGGACAGCAAGAATTGTAAGAGAAGGATCCCATGACTAGCCAGTCAAAGTGCATACATCCGTTTTAGGAGCCTACTAGGCAAATAAAGGGACTGATCACGGAGGCGTTATATTTGATTCTTGGTATTACGTTAGCTGTCTCTGAAAGTGTTTAAATAAAAAGCTGGGGCTTCAGCCAAACTAACAAATAGTTGTTGTGTAGCTTTTTGATGTTACAAAAGTGAATTGAAATTCACATGGCAGTTTAATCAGCCTGTCATATATAATGAGCAGATTACCAAATGTTATTAATTAGCAAGTAATATGTTTCATTTTTTACACACTGTGGAAAGGAACCTCGGAATGGAGTTTCATCAGTAACTTTTCAGTGGTATTGATGGGTTAAGCAATTGTTTCTGCTATCCCACAGCCCCTTTCGTACGTTCAGTACAAAAGTTTTTGTGGCATTATGGTGAACTGCAACAGGTAACTGGGACAGGTGAAGAACCGCTATGGTCATCTGTTCTTTTGGGGTAAATTTTTGACTGGTTAGGATTCTTGTCTCGGTTCTCTATACAGTTGTCCAAGCTTTTATGCCAGTGCAAAAAAAAAGAGATAAGAATGAAGATGTTGGGAATGGCAGGACTTTTGTGTTTGGTGGCTGTGTTAATCTATGTCAGTTTTAATTGATTGTCAGGCTGTACTCTTGATTGTGTGACTACTGTGCTCTAAACAGATCCATGATATGATAAATTAAAAGAAAAAAGAAAAAAAAAAGAAAACTCTTTCTTTTAACATAATTTTTTTTTTTACAAATAGAAAATTTGTCTTGGAAGCATTGTCATGTTGACAGTTGTACAATTTCACGTTGGCTGTTGAGAGAGGACCTAGCATAGAACCGAAGTCCCTTTATTGCAGTCCATACACATGTAGTATTTCAGATGCAAATCACATTAAGAAATGGATGTGTACCAATAGGGATGTCTTTTCAGATGCTTCTGTCTCATCATTTACTATGAGTAGAATGTAGACTGGTATGTTGTACTTTTTATGTTAAGCTGGGTGAAGGGAATTCTGGTGGTTTTGTTAGGAACATTCTTTACAGACAGATTTCAATATGTTATGCTAGCAACTTTCTGTATTTTAAAATACAGGAACTGAACAAAAAGAAGGCAGTGTGTCTTGTGTGTGAAAATCCTTTATCTGACAAAAACAGTTTCACTTAGTAGCTTTATCCCTCTATTCCTTCTAACATTATAAGCATTTCATTTGTTGGCAATAATAGAAGTTTTATTTTTCAGTTTCCTTAAGTCTTGACTTACAAAATCTAATGAGTAAATGTCAGTTGCCAGTAGAATTAAAATACTATTTTTTTTCTTCAATTTTTTTCTTATTTAAGAAAAAAAAAAAACAAAACAAAACTCTGCCACTTCTGTTTTCAGTTCAGTTCTACAGAGATGGTATGCAGTCCATGTGGTATTGAAAATTATATTTCGGGCTGAATCCTTGCAAGAGAGAGCCTTCACTCAAATCAAGGCCTCCAAAGTGTAAACATGAGATAAATTGAGTTTCAGTTTTGAATCCTGATCTGCTTTTTCTTTTTTTTCTTAAAAAGCATACCATTAAGCCTATGCTGCCTTCATCTGTTTGCTTCAAATGTATTTTCCATTTGTAAAGCAGTTTAACTAGCTGTTTGCTGTTGGCTCATTGATCATAAATCCTAGCAAAGCAGTAGTATGAAAAATACATAATGTACAGCATCTGTATGTTACATACTAAATTAAGCCATGGGAAAGATAACTTCCCTGCTTTTTCACTTGTATTAACTTTTCATAGAATGTGAAATCAAGGTAAGTAGCCATTTGCGTTTAAAATGTGCCACTCTTAATTACAGGAATATAGCAATGAAAAGAAAATTTGTATATAGAGGGCATAATTCTTAATGCTCTTTGTATTTATTGTATTAGAAATGTCAGTGTTTTTAAGCATCCTTGTACATCTCACAGGAAAGCCTGAAATAAGTTGTTGAAAAATTAACAAGTTCATTTCATCACATTTAATGGATTCTTAAATCTGTATGAGCTTATCAAAGGAAACATTAATTAGAAGTGTAATTGACTAGCCAGCTGTTTCCTGTTTTCTGTCCAGTAGCCTCTATTAAAAACATTACAAAACACGTGAAGCTCTGTATCTGAGGCAGATGAGAAATTCCCCATGCCAAATTCTGCTCAAGCAGTGAGATTTAAATGATACTTTTTTAGTGCAATGCATGTTGGGTGTCCAGTATCTGTAGGCTTCGTATGGAGGCAGGCTATGTTACTAATTGGCAGAGAAACCCCTTTTAAAACATGACACACATGGTTAGCACGCCAGAATGCTTTGTTCCCGGAGGGGAGCACTGCGTGACTAAAGCTGAACGCGTGGTTCCATTTTCCTCACTACATACCAGAAATACTCTAATAGCAGTGCAGTTCTCAGGCTAGGCTCATATATTGAGAGCAGTAAATAGGCACGTACTGAAGATAAGCTCTGTCTTGCTGAATTGGCATACTTTAACAATGTAAAATGTACAAGTCTTTTCTGCATGGATAGAATATGTTTTGTCCATTATGTTTACAGTGTTCATTCCCAAGCTTGGAAATTATTCTCTCCAGGTACAAGAAGGGCCTCCTGGAACCATGCCATATTTCAGTTTTCTTTTTGTGAGATGGTCTCCCCTTGATCATGGAGAACCTCTGTTGCTCTTTCGTAGTTTTTAATTTTTTGCCTCCATTTGATACTACACTTTCCATTGGGCCAGCGCAAGACAAATCATGATCAAACTCAGCAGCTGTCTTTCTCTTTCTCAGAGTTTGGCCTTCCTGGGGATTAACACAGAACTCTCAGGGTCTGAAGACTTCTTTGAACGTTTGTCTACCATTTGCAGGGTTTTTTTAATATATGAGAGCCAAATTTCTGTTTGAGTTAAAATTATTAAAAATAAAAATCCCATTTGCCATTAGTGCACATGACCAAAACCCTGAAGCCTCTTTTGTTTTTGGTGTGGAGAATAAATGTGATGTTCATTCTCAAATTAGACCTGTAACAGTAAAGGTTCCTGCTCCGTCTTTTGCTTTCATTCAGATTACTTCCTCAGGGACTTCTTGCTCACTCCATACTTGGATTTGTTTTTATATTCGCCTCCCTCCGCCCCCATCTTAAAAGTCATCCTGTTTTCACTGGGTGACTGAAAGGTCAAGTTAGAAAGTTTTGTTCTGGAGTGCAAGACAAGTGTCAGTCACACTGGGGAGAGGTAGAATGCAGCAGAAACCAGGGTGCTGTCATGGCTTGACAGCAATGAAGGAGAGTAACTCCAGTAACAGCAAAGAAAAAAGGCGTGGGGATAGAGCAGAACTTTGCCTGTTGTGTTTAGATTTGAAGGTAGTGTCTCACTGGATATCTTTGTGAGTTTGGAATTGGAGTCTCTTTATTTCAGTCAGCTGGAGAGCTCAGATGGAGTAATTTTTGGAAGAAAATCAGGGATAATACAGTTTTCCAGCCATACATTATGAAAAATGCGCTCCAGCAACACACAGCTGAATCTTCCTTGAAAAAGGATAAAAAGGCTTGCACAGTACAGGCCATGTGCAAAGGCAAACTCAGTTTGATTCTTGAAGCTTCTTCGGTTTGATTTTTGGGATGGAGATGCTTAATAGTTTCTTTTATGGTCTCTAATTACATCTGCGGTTACAAATGCTGACAGCTACAAAATCTTGTGGCTTAATATTTTCATTTCTGTAGCGTAGAAGGGACTTGAACATGTTAGGTGTCCCAAACATTGATCTTCCAAATGGAGGGAAAAAAGGGGAAAACCTGGTAGACTGAGTAGTTATATAATCTATCATATCCTTTCAGCTGGAGTCAGGTCAAATGATGCTGTCAGTGGCATGAGAGGAGAATGAACTGTGAACAGCAAGTTATGCTTGCCAGAAATCAAAAAATAAGAGACTTTGTGCCACAGTCTCAGCTAAAAAATAGGTTAGATAATCAGCTTAAATAGTGTGGCCTGTCTTTGCTGTTGCATATGAAGTTTGCCCATA